>NC_083466.1:27207025-27272025 GCF_030014155.1 Tachysurus vachellii | reverse complement strand
GATTTCTGCTAAGAAGAAGAATTCCTCACATTCGGGTCCGTGAGCTGCTTATAGAGCTGTTGTTTTAGGTTCAAACCCAGGACAGAGAATGTGATTTAAAGGTAGAGGAGGAAGGAAAAGGTGGGACTTGACATTTTGTTGTTTTTGTAGGTTTTTATATTTCCGACACATTCCTGCGGCCAGTTTCCCGCATGCTAACTGGAATTTGGTGTTAAATGTTTGTGCTCTGGATTCAGTAAGCAGATGCTGTTAGTTTGCAGCTAATTTCAGCATCCTTTACTTTTGGATGCGTTCACTCTTTATCTTATCTCTTAACAGCCAGGAAGTTAGTTAACTGATGAAGCACAGGGAGGTGAGTTGAGATTCTCTAGGAAACCCTGTCGTGATTAGCAGAGTTATAGGGAAGATGATACAGATTGCATGTGTTCTTTGTTTATTACATGTTTGTTTTGTTGGCTAGCCATGTTGTGGCCTCGGTGGCTTTTAGCTGCCCTCAGTGATTACCTGATTATAAGTAGACCGTGTTTCAGCCGCTGATGTGGTCAGAGAGGAGTAACCACATGGCGGAAATGCTGGGGTAATTACACTCGTCCGCAGACACACACACACACAGCAGGACAAACAGATGAGGCAGTTCTTTTTTAATCATCAAATCATTTTATATTTGTTGAAAATTGTTTCTTTTTTATCCCTTTATTTAAACATAATTTCATTTAATTTCATTCATTTTCTGATTTTATTCATTAAAAAACATGCAGCTATGAAAGAAATCTAGATATTAAGTTGGTCAAGTTGGCTGAAGTTTTCTCATATCACAAGACTACGAGGTCCAAAAATTTCCTCCTGTTTTTATCGTGTCCACGTTGATCATTAAACGTCTTTGTTATGTCTCACTCTACAGTGGTGTTAATATGAAGCTCAGATCAAAGTAGACTGTTTCATAATTATTGCTGCTTTTCCCTAGAATAATAGGGGCATAGAAAAGTAAACAATAGATTTTTTTTTTTCACAGATGTTTGTACTGAGTAAATGGTGATATCAAACCCATTTCTGCTCTAGGAGATGCCCCAAGCAATCACTAAAATTATCTGTAAGGTTATCTTATACATAGTCATGTTTACTTCTGACTCATTTTAAATCAGACTTTCCGAGATTAAAATCATTCATTTACGCTCATTGAAGCCCATTTCCATTCCACCGGATGTTCTTGCTGTAGAAACTTCAAAATGGCTGCATGTATTTATTTTATTGAGTCCACCATGAGCTGTGTGTGGCTTTTTTTAAAGGCTGCACATGTTTCCCCACAGGTTTAAACACTGCTAATCAGCTTTGTAGGCTGCTGTGCTGAGTATGCTTGAGTTCACACCACACAGCTGAAGCAGATTACTATTACTAAACCTGGTCAAGTATGCTCATCAGAGGAAATACACTCACACTGATTATTAATAACCTCCAGCTGACAACGACCGGATATCTGTCTCACCTGAAAGCTTTTATACGCAACATAACTTCCTCAGACCATATCACGTTCTTTATACAACATCAACCAGGCACATGGGGGCTCACCATCATCAATAAACAAGTTTTGGACAATTTTTGAATTTATTGTGAATGGGGTACATCGCAAGACTCACACACACACACACACACACACACACACACACACACACACACATTTTATTTTATTTTTAGCCGCAAGAAAACCGTAAAACGAGTTGCTCCACCCACTGATAAGCATTATTACCATGGTAACCAGTAGTAACGTAGGTACGCCTCGTGACGACTTCATCGTACAGGGATAAAAACTTGCGTGTGGATGTAATGCAGAATTCTTGCAAAGAATGCAGTTTAATTTACCTCAGGTTTCTCATTTGGACTCCATTCACACAGAGAGAAAAGCTAAGATCTGAGTCCAGAGTAATGTAACCCATGTTTATTTCAAGCAGCATTCAGAATTATATCCATCTGTGTGCAGGTAAAGCTGTGCCAGGGTGGTGCGATTTAGTCTCAATGTGAACCAGCGCCTGGTATTTACTGAAGTATTTCACACGTGTGTAGAAACCTAAACGTCACTGATTTTTAAGCTAAAAATTAGTGAAATTTGTCCTAAACATAAGCTATGTTTTGTACATAAAATAATTCAACACTGTTTACATGGAATGTCTTTTTTTGGTCAGTTTATTTGTTCGTTTGTTTATAAGAACTAATTTTTGTAAGGGTTATGCAATAGCTTTGAGAAGCTGCTGATTACAAATTTGTTTTTAAGCCTGAAGACAGGCAACGTGGCTGATAGAGAGAAAAAAAGGGATGTTTAGTGGGGTTTTTTTTTGTATTGTTTGGTTTTCTCAGTTATCTACTTTGGATCCTTATCAAAGTTCCCATCAGCATGTTTAACTTTTATAGCTTCAGACCAGCTGATTTACGATCTGCTCGTGATTTCGAAAGAGTGTTCAATTTCACAATAAACGCAGCCTGCCGTAAACACTCGGAGACTATTTAACGCTCCTGCGATCGTTTCCCACACTAATGACTCTGTAGACCGGTGCAGTGCTGATAGAAAACCAGCTGTGGGAACAGGGGTTAGAGTAAGACACTAAAAAGGGAGGGTTTATAATAAGTTCAAACTTAATGAAATTAATAAAAATGAGAACTACTTTCTGGATTTCTGTGTGTGCATATATTATTAGAAACTCTATGTTAACACTGTATAACACTGAGCATGGACCCTTCTTGTCAATCTGAACATATTATTTTTTAACCTGTTTCTTTAACAAGGTGTCTCCACTCACAGGGCTACTGCTTACCCAATGTTTGTTTCCTCCACAATATTCTATAGTAAATAAGTATAGAGTCAGTTAATGAAAATTTTGTATGAATTCATTTATTTTTATTTTACTTCTAAAATTTCATTTTTTACTCTATTATAAGTTTGACTTTATTTTTGAAACCTATTGTGTTCGATCGTCTGCGGTTTATTTGAATTGAATTTTAATTTGTAAATTGGCCAGTAAGTGTGTATTTTCATATATAACCTAGCAGATATGGTAAACCTCAGGTAAATTATCTCCAGGTAATTAACTTAGCAATTATCTCCTCTGTTTCATTAGCTGGTCTGCCGTTCCTGATCATCGAATCCAGCGCCGTGCGGCCGTACCACCGTGGCTTCTACTGTGGCGATGACTCTATAAACTACCCAGCCAAAGATGGAGAGACCATCAGTGATGGGGTTTTATCAGCTGTGGGCACGCTCATCGTCATCCTCTCGGTACGTTTATTGGGTGTGAGGGAGGGTTCCCATACCAGGATAGGCTTTGTATCCACCAGTCCACATTTCTGTAAAGTAAATGTACTCATTCGGAGCATTTGTTTTATTCATAGCAACTTACAGCTGAACCAAATTAATTTTAATTAAATGTTAATGAACCCTGAGGAAGTTGGTGATCTGAATATTGAGTGATAAACAAAGGTACTTTACCCTAAAGGTCTCAGGAATGTTGTTGAATGCTGCTTAAGATAGAAAACATCCTTAAATACACTAAATAATAACAACAGAGATAGATAGATAGATAGATAGATAGATAGATAGATAGATAGAAACCTTCAGCAGTCCCTCAGTGTTTTGTTTTTTTTTTGTTTTTTTTTTGGATTCTTCTTTCTCGAAACTGTCCTGTTTTTCTGAAAAGACATTTTCATTTCCTAGAACAGAGTGAGTGCATTGCGGTGGACGGTAAGTTGACTTGTCTCAGGAATTTCCAGACGGCACAGAGCCAGGCTCGTATAGTCCAGGTGTTTCCTTGGAATAGGTCTGATGGAGGATTGTGTTACAGCCTTCGTCAAAAAGAAACTGATCCCAGACCAGCGCTAGTACTCTGAGAGGCCCCAGACGTCAGACTGGAAACCAAACAGCATACCATCAGCGTGAGATTCAGCAGCTAGCTCAGCGATTCTCTTTATTAAAACCAGCCACATCCCCCTATTCTCCCTCGCACAGGCTTCTCAGCTTAGCAGAGACTCAACCGGGGGGGAGGGAGAGACGAGCCGAGCTAAGACATATGGTTTGAATTATATATATAAGTGAAGAAAATGATGTTTTCATCTTTGGTAACACAAATGTCTAAAATTCCAGATATACTTATGGAGATTAATGTTAGCAAAACACACAGCATAATTACAGCTCAGGAATAGGGTCAAAAAGATGTTCGCTGTCGGTTTTATTGTTTTAATAATTACAGCTGAGGAAAAAGTGCGGTTTCTACCGTTTGTTTTGCCTGTTTTGCTGTTTTTATTAAGTCCGCTCAAGCAGTGTGTTTCTGCCAGATTTCTTCCCTTTATTTTACCTCAGTTTAAATACAGAATGTTTAAATGCTGAATATTTTGTACAAAGTGCCTTTTTACATTAGGCCTCATTTATTAAGCTTCACTTTATCAGGCTGGATACGAATGGATTCTGCCTGAAATCTTGAATATGTACAAGCAAAAATTTAAAATGGGGGGGGAAAAACATTTGTATTCAACACGTGCTCCTGAGCGGTGGCTTAGTGGTTAGCACGTTCGCCTCACACCTCCAGGGTTGGGGGTTCGATTCCCGCCTCCTCCTTGTGTGTGTGGAGTTTGCATGTTCTCCCCGTGCCTCGGGGGTTTCCTCCAGGTACTCCGGTTTCCTCCCCTGGTCCAAAGACATGCATGGTAGGTTGATTGGCATCTCTGGAAAATTGTCCCTAGTGTGTGAGTGTGTGAGAGAATGAGTGTGTGTGTGCCTTGCGATGGGTTGGCACTCCGTCCAGGGTGTATCCTGCCTTGATGTCCGATGACACCTGAGATAGGCACAGGCTCCCTGTGACCCGAGGTAGTTTGGATAAGCGGTAGAAGATGAATGAATGACGTGCTCCTGAGTGTGTGTAAATGTACACAAAATAACACTGTTGAATGTAAAGCTTCAAAGGAGTTACTGCATTTTAATATTTAAATGATGCTGTCAAGTATAAAATTAATCATTTATTTCCATTTGCCTACACCGAAATAAATGAAGGCTATAAATTCACACGTATCACAGTATAATAGATAATTGTTTTCCCAAAGGATGTAATCTCGGTTATACCTCAGTTCAGTTCTGAATTATTTCTGTGATTGTACAAGTTTTCCGTGACTGGATTTCTTGCTAGCTTTACATTTTAAATAGTTCTTCATTTTCTCTGTGCAGTTGAGTAGTCATTTAGGCTTTCCATTCTGTAAGCATTTCCTTTTATGGACTTTGCCGGTGCATATTTAATTTCTGTGACCAAAAATTCTCCAGCAGGTCCTGGAGTATTGAAATTGTACATAGCCTATAGGTTCACTGAGCAGTTAAACATGAAATGTAACCCTTTTACCCCCTTCACTTTGACATTCCCCCACATGTAGATCACGATAGGTGAGAGCTATCGGATCCACTTCCTCCATGAGGGTTCCAACGCGTTCGTGAGGAACCCCTACCTCTCAGCCCTCTACAAACAGGTCGGGGTTTTCCTCTTCGGCTGTGCCATCAGCCAGTCCTTCACCGACATTGCCAAGGTGTCAGTGGGTCGTCTACGTCCTCACTTTCTGGATGTGTGCAAGCCGGATTTCTCCAGGATTAACTGCTCGATGGGATACATCACCGAGTACCTGTGCACCGGAGACGACAGCAGGGTTCAAGAGGCCAGGTATGTTCATGTGCTTCTCGTATATTTGGTTCACTTTTCAGTTAGGTATATTAAAATTAACACAATAAATTACACCCGATAAATCTATGCTGAATTTGTATCAGAGTTTACAGTATATCCAGGTTTGTCTAACAAAACCTGTCTTTCTTTTCTTTTTGCAATTTTGACTCCAGCAAAAAGCACATAACTGTAAATGTAAACATGCTGCATTATTGTCTTTCTAGTAACCAGCATGTCTTGTCACTGTATTTGCAATTACATAAGGATATTAGCATGTTGAGCTGTATTAGCTGTATTATCTAGGCTAATGCCTTTAAGCAAACTGATGGATGTGCAAAAGTGCAGCTGTTAGCATTATTAGATCTAATGCTCTCTCAGAGAGACAAAATAGATATTGTACCATGTTTGTCTCTGTCTCTTTACATGCTGACTACTATACGCCCTACTATACTATATATGTCCACAATACGCCTTTTCTGTTCATCCATATTTCGGTCTTGACAAAGCTCTCTCTCTCTCTCCTCCCCCCCACAGGAAGTCCTTTTTCTCAGGCCATGCCTCTTTCTCCATGTACACCATGCTTTATTTAGCTGTAAGTATCACAAATTTGAATTGTTACAGTTATGTTAACAGAAAACAAAAAACTTTTAACTTTAGAAAATGTGGTGGTGGTGGTCTTGTTGTTGTGTGTACTAACTCCATTCCAATGTCCGTTTGTGTAGCTCTACCTGCAGTCGAGGTTTACCTGGGAAGGAGCGAGGCTGCTACGACCTCTGGTGCAGTTCACGCTCCTCATGATGGCCTTCTACACTGGTTTATCGCGAGTTTCTGACCACAAGCACCATCCCACTGATGTGCTGGCTGGTTTTGTGCAAGGAGCCCTGGTGGCCTACTGCGTTGTAAGGACACACACTCACGTTCTCAAAACAGTCTTACTTATTAATGTTGTGAAGACTTTCTTTTGGCAAAAATTAGTAATTAAGAACTAATACTTAAATCTAATCTTAAACTTAACCTCAATAACAACAGAAACATTTCTTCTTCTTCTTCTTCTTCTTCTTGCTGTTATTATTATTATTATTATTATTATTATTATTATTATTATTTAAAAAATAAAAGCTAGAGTATTGTAAAAAATATGAAGATACAAAAATACTAAAGAAAATTGGTCAAAAAGATGTAGTTATTTTTACTTGATTCTTTAAAGTGCAGATGTGTGAAATTATCATGTTTATATTTTGTGTAAAAAATTTTGCTTGAAGAATCAGTGTTGTTTAGAACAGTCCAAGCTCTAGTAGTATGTGTCACATGGTTATGGGTTCGAACATTCTGCGTCAAGAAGCTCATCTTCATTCTCTCTATGTTGGTCTTCAGGCAGCGGAAGCTCTTTCATGACCGCCACAGAGAGAATGTAAAGCTTTGGTCCAGCATTAGCTGTAAATCTTTTCTCTTCCTCTGTGTAGCTATAATAATAAAAATGTGTTCTTTATTTTTTTTTTCTCCCAGGCTTTCTATGTGTCTGACCTCTTCAGGTCAAAGGACAGAGGCTCTTCACTTCCACCAACCCCTATAAAGAAAGAGCTTCTCCCCACCGTGGAACGAAACAACCACCTCACTTTAGCATGACTCTAACAGCCGGGGATATGCAGAGGTGTCCGGGAGTCCACACGGACTGGACTGGTCACTGAGCTAGAGGTGGCTTCACTCCCCAGCACACTGGCCTACACTGGACTGATGTAAACCACATGTGAATATTAACGTGCCAAAAATCGGCTGCATGTTAAAAAAAAATGTAAACGCTAACTGTTAAAGCTGAGAAACCATTCCAGAGCTGCAACACTAAGAAGAAGGAGCTACTTGTTTATCTCTTCAATCTTGAATGGAAACTCAAACCGAAAGGAAAAGCTATTTCTGAGAAGACATGGTTATTTAACCTGAAACAAATTCCTAGCCCAGGGGAAGGATATTATTTTTATCGACTCGCTACATGGTGGACTGTGAATAAGATTTGTGAATGTAGCACACTATTCAAACCTCATGTCTAACTACACTTGAATGTTCAGTAAATTAGAAAATACCTTGATCTGGTACTTATAAGCCCTGAACCGCATGTTGTTGAAAATAATCGAGACGTTATGTAGATATCGTGACGTATCTTGATATTTGTTAAAGCTATTGTTATTATTTAATTATTTCAAGATATACTGACTGGACAATTTATAAGAAAGCCCATATTTAATCAAGGGACCATGAGGCAGCATCTTAAGCCCTATTCGGACGGGATTAGTTTTACGCGGGGACGTGGGGGTAAAGTAATTATTACCAGAGCTTCTCGGTGATTTTAGTCCCGTCCAAATGTGCCATCCCTGTAATCATTACGGACAATGTCAGTAAAGATTACAGCGACTTTTACCTTCTGTAAAAAGGTCCGGAAAAATTACCTCAGGTAATACTAACCCCGTCCGAATAGACCCGCTGCAAATATGTACAGTAAAATTCCGTCATTTCCTGTTTGAAAGTAGTTTTTGGCGCGTTTTGCAAGCATGGAGGCGCCATGTTGTCTGTTTGCGCACGTGATAACAGGAAGCAACTGTGGTTACTGTGGTGCGTAAAGCGAGTTACCCCTCCCACTTCTGCTAGTTTTACTGAGATGTCTTGTCCCGTGCAAATTGGCCAATTAATATTACAGACGTCCTGAGGTAAAATTGCATTACTCCACGTCCCCATGTAAAACTAATCCCGTCCGAATAGGGCTTTAGATGTGTAAATTCATGTAAGTGTGAGTCAAACGCTTCTTTAGATCAAACTTGGGGTAAAAGTGAATTCAATGTGGTATATTGTTATTGCCAGACAAACTGGTTCATCTTTCAGAAACTGCTGATCTGCTGGAATTTTTACAGATAACTATCTCTCGACCCCACACTAGAGAATGGTGTGGAGAAGGAAAAAAAAACACTCAGTAAGCAGTTGTTCTGTGAGTGAACACAATTGTCTGACTGACAGGAAGGATACAATAACTTAAATAATCACTTATTACATCAGTCATGAACAGAAAAGCATCTCCTAAACGAACACACAGTGTTAGCCAGTTTTAGAATGGGGTTCCTAAGATTGCAATTATTTGCATTGTTTGCTCTTGAGACATTGGGCCAAGATGAAACAAATTAAGGGTAGTGGTTAAGACGTTGACCTTCTGTTCAGAAGGTCATGAGTTCAAATTTCAGGACCACCAAGATTCCACTTCCGGGCCCTTGAGCAAGACCCTTAACCTTCAACTGCTCAGCTGCATAAATGAGCATAAATATAATGAGCTATTAAGTTAGAAAATAATTTGCGGTTCAGGGCTTTCAGTGAGATTAGGTAATGGTACTGGATGGATTCATCAGACTGATACTGACCAGGATTATTTTGGTATCAGATAGGATTAGGCCGACTTTGTATTAGCTTATTGTCTGAAGCACATCATGTGAAGCATACCAGCTGCTTTTCAGAGCTTTGGTAATGAATATGAATATCAAGGGCTTGGGTTCAGATCTCTTTCATACTGGGTGTTTATCTCCATCACTGCCACGACCTTATCCACCATCACTATAACCATATCCACCACCACAACATCTGCAATAACTGCCACCACCACCACCACCATATTTGCCATATCTGCCCCAACACCATCACCACCAGTGCCTCTGTTTCTGAGTGTATTATTACTTTAACAGTGTTCGTCTGCCACTGAGGTGTGTGACGTGTCACATGAGCAGGGTTTCAATCTGCTGGTTTAAGATGAATCCCGAAACAAAGAAACACACTTCCTGTATTATTTTCCTTTAAAGCCAGTATTCTTTTACTCCATGTATGTACTGAATGATGTATATAAATCCATAAGTGTAAGAGACCACTATAAATGTGTCTCAGTGAAACTTTTGTGGCTGGGAACCTACAATACTTTTTTTTTCTTTTTTTTTTTAAATGAAAATAAATCATTAAATCATTTTAAATGAAATATATTTTTATGTAATCAAAAAGACTGTGGAAACATGTTGTGATACCACTTGAATAAAAATGCATTAAGTAAAAATCTGATTTTTAAACTAATTAATTTACTGTTAAACATTAAATATTAAATGTTTAAATACTGAACAAAACACACTATCACTGTACTTTTTTAGTATAAAGGTATTTTTTAGATCTCTGCTCTTCTTTTGTGTCTTGTCCATGTAGAAACAGTGTCTCATGTCAAGTTTTTTGACAGAATTTAAAAATATTATATGACAACTCGGTCATAAGTGCCAGAAGGTTGTACAATCCAGACTGTACTGCTCCTGAAGCCACTGCTTTTGTGGTACAAACTTTTTACATTTTTTTTTTAATTAAACCCACACAAACACTTCTGTATAATCATAACGTTGAAGTATAATCATAAGTTTGTCCAAGGTTATCAATCCTTGTGGTTTTCCTTTGCCTTTGGACTCAGTACTCATAATCATTATATTATTTTTGAGGCATTTTATGTAAAGAAGTTTGGTGCACTTATGCTAGTGTTTTTAAATTGTTTTTGTATTTTTGACATTTTTTGAAAACACTCCATAGAATTCTTCCAGTAATATCTAAATAGCAAAGAAACAAAATAGTAACAAAAGGATAAAAATCCTAATCCTAATCCTAAACAGTTAAATATTAGAAGAAGGATGTCTGGTCTTATTTAAATCTGTCCAGATTATGTGAAACTGCGTCCACTGGAGCATCAAATTCTTAGAGTGAATTGATCATCTGCTCTTGTAGGGCATTTGTTATGCTTTCCTGCTCGCCACGGTTGTAAAGAGGGTTTGATTTTACTACATCCTTCCTGCCAGTTCAAACCAAATCAAGCCATGTTTCACTGATATCTCTCTCTCTCTCTCTCTCTCTCTCTCTCTCTCTCTCTCTCTCTCTCTCTCTCTCTCTCTCTCTCTCTCTATCTATCTCTATTATCTATCTATCTCTCTCTCTCTCTCTCTCTCTCTCTCTCTCTCTATCTCTCTCTCTCTCTCTATCTCTCGCTTCAACAGTGCAGTTTCTCCTAAGGAATAAGGAACGATTTGGATGTTTTTTGTTTGTCTTTTTTGTATAAAAAATGGTTTTGTGTGAAATTCCCAGTAGATAAACAGTTTCTAACCAGCACATCTGACATAAACAACTGTACAGCAGTCAGAAAATGCAATGATAATTGCAGGAACGTGCAGGTGTAAAGGTGTAGGTGTTCCTAATAAAGTGAAGGGTGACTTAGACTTTGGTATTGGTATTTTTTCTTAAAGTAGAGCTCTAGACCTACAAATCATTCTCATTATGCACTTCAGACACCCACCGGAGAAAAACAGTTCTTTTTTGGGCCATTTTGGTCACTTGTTTGATGCAGTAGACAGGAATTCTAAAAGGAAGTGGTTTTCTCCGGAAAATCGCAGTCTGATTCGAAGTGCTTTTTACTCGTGTGGTATTTTAACTGGCCCCAGACCATGGAATGCCCTTCATGTGGCAAACTCACATCTCACTTTCTCATACATCCAACCATCCTTAATATACCCCCCTCCTCAACAAACCAACCCCCCACTAACCCCCAAACACTGGACATGGGGGCTCGAGAATCAACCCTGCATTCTTTCACACTCTGTTTCTTTAGTTTTTTGGACTTCCTCAGAGTTCAAAGACATAACAAAATGTTTATCTTGTGCATCTATGAATCACTGTTTGTGAGAAATTTTTGTACTCAGCTCTTCAGTCAGCCTGCTCTTCATTTAGTTTTGTTTTTCCCCTTTAATACTCATGCTTGTTAAATTTCCTACAGATGCTACAGCTTGATTTGCATTACTGAGAAACAAGCAGACAAAACACTGACATGGAAAAGTGTTTACCAAACATGTCTGGGTTTTAACCAGAGCGACGTTACACATACGTTCCTTGCTAACCACAATAAATGATTTTGGTGTAACATTCCAGATTTCAAGGCTTGTCGAATGAATAAAGGCTGAGAAGAAAAGACTCAAAAATTGACTCTTAAACTCTAGACTCAATGCCAGAAACAGCATTATGATGCTTAGAATCATTGTCTTGAGTTTCTACACTAAAATCTATAGTATTCCTGTAGAAATAAAAGTACAGGAATGTAGACAAAAACATCTCCTTCTCTATCATAACACTGGGTCTGTGCAAGGAAATCATACTGCAGACCCACACCCAGAGAAACAGTAAATCCATACTCCTCCGACGCTCCTCGTTTTCTGTTTTGCTTCTTCTGTTTTGCTTCCAGTGAGGAATTTGCACAAATGACCTCCACATGTTACAGAGAAGCTCCCAGGGGACGCAGACCAGCAGCGAAATATTGCTGACTGGACACAAAAACAAGCCCCATCATAGGGCGACCCTTCTGTCATCGGGACAATTCAAACCATGTGTCGGGAAATGCGGTTTGAGATGAAAGGGGCAAAATATTTTGATATATGCTTAGAAACCAGATCAGAAATCGGCCTTTGGGGTTCCTGTGTAGTGCAGAATAACAAAGCTGACAAAACTCATGCTTAAACTCAATCATGCAATCGGCCTGAATGTTTTAGTAAAGTTGTATGGAAGATCTGGTCAGAAACTTAGCCAAAGGTTTTACAAATGTTTTGCCAATTTCGAGTAAAAAGATTAATACAATGGATATAAATCGTTTTACAACCCTGAAAATTGCAAGTTTTTGTTATGTAAAAAAAAAAATGAAACGAAGATAAAATCGTCAGAATTTTTTTTTACCCATAATGTGAGATGACAACGTATAAAAATGTGACAAGGAAAAACAATCAGAAACACTTCAGTAATTTTTTTTAATATGTGTATAATATACATCTCTCATTCAACATACTGTAGTCCATACAGTAGTCTGTGGAAATTTCTGTACACTTGAAGGGATCCCTGAATGCAGAAAGCTTAAGAACTCTTGTCCTAATTAATGCAGAGTATTGCAATAGACAATGGACTCATGATACCTGTTCAGATCCTGCTCTCCAAGCTGATGTCTGTGCGGACATTCACATTGTTTCCTTCTGTCCATGTAAACTTCTCCTCAGTTCTCCTGCTGAGAAACAATCTAATATGTGGACTGGTGACTCTAAATTGGCACTTAATAAATAAATAACTATGTCAAAGCATGTTAAAGTATCCTGCTCTGGACCAGTGTCACATTTCGAGTGACTTCCTTCCTTGTGCCCAATGATTCTGGGACAGGTTCCAGATCCAGCACCACCCTTAACCAGAATAAAATGAATTCCTGAAGAAATTAATGGCTTAATTGTTTATTTAATAAAAACAAAACTGAAAAACAAATGACTTAATGCCCCTCACATACAACAAAACAGATGCTTGTTTCTCCAAGCTTCAATTTCTAGCTTTGTCCCAATGGACTGGGTGGATAAGCCCATTCCATTTGTACCAAAATTTCAGCAAATCACTATGTCTGATTCATTACACTCTTCTGGAGTAAAAGACTCCCCACTCACAGCTTTGACCTTGTCTGCTGGCCAAGAATGTCCCAGTCTGGCAGCATTATGAATGAAGTGTGACAGAAGTAAAGCCTGAAGACTTCCAGTTCTTGACTGCCAGAATGTGTTGAAAAATACCCATGAAAACATGATCATGGCCTGTTCAGTTTAAAGCTCTCTGGTAAACACTGTGTGACCTGATTGTAGGAAACTTCTTGGTAACTATTGCAGTCCTTTCCTAGATTTGCAGCAGTGGAGATTAAACCTTGCAGCTAATCAGATCTCCATCTGTAATTATAGTCATAACTTCACTTCTATCCAGTCAAACATTTTTTGTAGCATTTAACCCACAAAGGGTCATAGGGGAATGTAGAGCATGGAGTCTCAAGTCACAAGGCAGTGGACACCCTGGACACCCTGGACATCCCAATCCCTTACAGGGCACAATCGCATACTACAGATAATTTAGAGATGGTAATCAGCCTAGAACACATGTCTTTCTACTGGTTGAGGAAACTAGAATACTTAGAGGAAACTCCTGATGCACAGAAAGAATGTGCACGTCTGGCAGTCTATATTTCACCCATCAGCTTTTGAAAACAAAACCAGCAAAGCCATGCTATATATCTTGCTCCAAACATATTCAATACAGTTTTAAGCAAAAATACAAAGATCCCTGGTTCATGTTTGAGTAACTGTCTGTTTATAAGTTTTAACTGTGTCTGAGTTGGTTTCCATCTGGGTCTCCTACAATTGTCCAAAAACAGAACTCTAAATACAACCCTAGGTGTGAATGGTGTTCCTGGTCACCAGCTCAAGATCACCAGACCACCAGCCTTGACCAGGATAACAAACAGTCTCTGAAAATGACTGAATACAGTAGTAATAAATTCATTCATTCATTTTCTACCGCTTATCTGAACTTCTCGGGTCACGGGGAGCCTGTGCCTATCTCAGGCGTCATCGGGCATCAAGGCAGGATACACCCTGGACGGAGTGCCAACCCATCACAGGACACACACACACTCTCATTCACTCACACAATCACACACTACGGACAATTTTCCAGAGATGCCAATCAACCTACCATGCATGTCTTTGGACCGGGGGAGGAAACCGGAGTACCCGGAGGAAATCCCCGAGGCACAGGGAGAACATGCAAACTCCACACACACAAGGCGGAGGCGGGAATCGAACCCCCAACCCTGGAGGTGTGAGGCGAACGTGCTAACCACTAAGCCACCGTGCCCCCATAGTAATAAATGTAACCTTTAAGTCAGATGCATTCAAATTCATTGCTCATTGTTCATGAGTTAATATTAATATATTAAGAAAACACACAGCAAACAGCTGTTCTTGATTTTATTCATGGAAGACTTATTATTAATAAGTCAGATAAACCACCACAGTGACTTCTATCAGTAACTACTAATTAGAAGGTTGTGAGTTTAAATCCCAGGACCACCAAGATGCCCCTGATGGTCCCTTGACAATCAATTGCTCAGTTGTATGCAATCAGTGTAAGTCACTCTGGAATAGGATATCTGGCAAATGCTGTAAAAGTAAGATTAATAATCTGGGGTGCATAACAAGAGTAAAATCTACGATGTAGACCTTGGGTCAAGATGTGTGGTAAATATGAGCTCAGCTCTCTGGGGAAGTAAGAGGAATGTCTTGTTTAATGACAACACTACAGCTTATTTATACAAGAACATGAATGTGGTCTGAATCACTTGACCTCCAAACTCCATGAGCCCCATGTTTACAAAACACAGTAACAGGGTCAGATCTGAAAAAGAGATTTAATGTTAGTCAGGAATATAAATGTGATTTAGACATGCAGAAAGGAGCTAGTGTTGGATCACATGCACTCTGAGAAACATTACATCAGACAAATCGATTATCACTCCTGAGGGAACGCTTTCCCTGCTACAGCATTTCTGACTCATCGTGTTTCACTGTCACATTATAAGACTAGAAAAGTATAAAAACTATTCGTGTTCAGGAATATGATATATTACAAGGTCTCGTCAATGCATAATGACCCACAGTCTTAAATGGATGATAAAATGATATGCCATTCTATCTTGTTTTTGTTCATTACACACTGAATTATATTTCCCATGTTTTTCTCAATCCCTTCTGATTATGTTGAATTCTGTTTATTTTTCATACACCCGGTTGTTCTGTTGTTGCACAGTTCCACAAAATTCCAAAATAATATCTGTTAAAAAAATTCACATGCCGTCTTTAATGTTAAAGTGGACTTTAATGTATTCCTTAAATATCTCCTGTAAACTGTAAGGATAGATAGATATGGACTTTATACGTTCTTTTATACAGAATATGTTTGTGTGCACATGTGTGGAGTTTCTATCTTCTCCCAGTGCTTCAGTGGTTTCTCCAATTTCTCCAGTTTCCTCCCCATCCAAAGACTTGTGTTGTGGGCTGAATGACACATCTAAATTTTCTGTAGTGTGTGAGTGTGTGTGCGATTGTGCCTTATGTTGAGTTGGCAGCCTGTCAAGTGTGTTCCTCATCTTGTTCCCCAAGTCCCATGATAGTCTCCAGGCTCCTGTGACCTTGTGTACGATGCAGCACTATGGAAAATGGATGGATCATTGAAATAACAATCAATAAACACTGAGCTACCCAGAGGTATGATCATAGACGAGATTGTACATAAACTGGGATTTGATTTACAGATTTGTTAAATCGGGGAAGAAACTAATAACAAGAAACAGAAACCAAAACAAATGCACATTGGGCTTGTTGCCATGGAAACTATGACAGGAATGAGGAATCCATGACCAGGATCATGTCAAATCATGGCATCTCAAAAGCTATGATTTAAGCCTTACACCGGTTCTGCTTTACTTAATATTTATGCTTATGAATGTAATATGAAAGCCCCGTGTTTGTGCCCTACAAATAAACTGTTACCAAATGAACAAAAAAAACCCCAAAGACTGAACCTGGAGAATGTATGTGAAGATGGAGAACATGAACCTGAACATGGTTCTTCATGCAGACTTTCATGCACATGGCCTAAAGTACAAACCTAAAGCATGGGCAAACATTCAAAAAAGTTCAACTCCCTGCTCTCCATTCCTACTGTCCCTATTTCCCTAGCAGAGGCTTACACTTGGATCCTTTCTACCAGTTTTCCTTAAAAAAATACATACAAACACAGACACAGAGCAGATTATATGCCTTATTCTCTCCTGACTAATATGTAGCTTTCATTCTACATCCATCAACATTTGTCATAGTGACCATGTTTTTCTAATATACACAAATTCTTATGTGGTGATGCAGTGCTTTTACAACACAGGCTTAATAAATCTATGTTTATTACTAATAAATCTACATTTCCTGTGTGCTAGCGTGGGTGACTTCATACTCGTGTTATTCGGTCCACGTCATGTTTTATTTATTTCCTAAAGTTGTGAGTCAGAAGCAGAATGCATAAAAAGCCTGTCCAGTGCGATATTTTATAATCCTCTCACTACATCATAACAACCTTCTCGACACACCTTTACTTCACGCCATCCCTCGGGGTCTCACAAACATAGCAGTAAATGTGCTAAGGAACTGACATGGTTTATAGTAAGCCGCACAACATTTATTACAGAATCCCTTCACGTGAAAAAAAAAGGGCCCAAAATGACTGTCCAGTCACACGTGTGGTTCAGATGTTGCCTTTTTAGTTAGGCTTTGACTGAGGAAATGGTGTTTTCAGCAGGGAGGGATTAAATAATGCTATAACATTATGGGATATGTATGTATACATTCAGGGTGGGAAGGTCTTGGGCAGTGCTTATGGGCCTACAGAGATCAGCTATTAATGCAGTGGTGAGCTGGAATTTGGGATGAGGTCACACTCCTGTGTAATGAGTATGATGATGAAGAGGTAATCACCTCAATTAAAACCCTATAACACCAACCTCACCAATATTCTGAGAGCGTTCTGAGACTTCAGCTCATCCTTATATATATATATATATATATATATATATATATATATATATATATATATATATATATATATATATATATATACCACTTAGCCGTTTAGGTTTAGTTGTATGTTTTTATCCTACAATAATAATAATAATAATAATATAATATACTATACTAATATTATATATACTTATATATAACTATACTACTACTACTAATAATAATAATAATAACAATAATAACTATATTACATTTTATTTTTTATAAATTTAATGTTGCTGAATGTTCATTCTCTCACCAGCCTTACTTTTTTACTCACTCTTCAATAAGACAAAGTCTTAGACAAATAATGCTGCTATTATTTTATAAAGAAACCAAAATCCTTCAACTGTCATGAAGACTGACTGCCTGACTGTGCTAAATGTATATCTAATAAACATCTACATAATAAAACCAAACATCACCATACACAGCTACCAGTAATGTGCAGCTGCTGTTATTAAAAAAAATAAATCAACACCACAATGTCTTTCGGATGTATTGTAATATACAGTAATGTTAAATAAAAAAACGTGATATAGAATATATTAGATTATTGTAACTTAACATGTCGTGTCACAAGGCAGGAAGTGAGCAGAAACAGAAATATTTTCATTTTAATAAATTGTTTAAATCAGTGCAAATGGCTTACTAGTAGTCTTTGGTCACTGAACTGAACAATGCTGCCATCTTGAGGACAATCAGACATATGTGTGTGCAGGCATGGTGTTAAAGTCGTGATCTATTTCACATGAATTAATTTGAGAATTTCGTGATTACACCGAAGACTGTTGTCAGAAAAAAAAAAAAAAAAAAAAAAAAAATTTTTTCCTATAAATTACTGATATTTACCATAAGCTTGTATTTGGCATTAATTTTTAAAAATTTTCTCTTAACATAAACAGTGAGTGTAGAGTGAATATCACATACTTCTGCAATGCAACACAAATGTGTCAATGCCTACAACATACACAAAAATAAGGTAGATGGAAGACTAGAAATGATACTGTAGTGAAAAAAAACAAAACAAACCAAAAAAAAAACAAAAAACCAGATGATGTGTATTTCCTTCAGATACAGCAAGATGCACATTAAGAACATGGAAAACTTCACCTGGTCACTCAACACCAGCTCCATCACCAAGAAAGCCAAGCAGTGTCGCTATTTCCTACAAAGTTTAAGGAAAGCCCATCTCGCATACATAAATTTGACTATATGCAAGATATTTTCACTTGATTAGGTGCAATGCATGCATAGAACAAGTTCAACATTGTTCATTAGCAAATATGAACTACCACTATAACTTCTGCAATTTGTCCTGGTCATGGTATTGGAGGGAAAATATAAACTGAAATTGACCTGTCCTGAGTATTATTTTGCTGTAGAATTCTGAAGTAATTGCTCCTCTCTTGTATATATTGTAGATGTAGCTAGCAAGCTGTAACTACATTCTTATATTCTCAAGCTTTTTGACATGTTAAACAATTTCAGAGAACTGAAAGTCTATGGAAAAGAGGGTTTCATGTGGTTTTAGGCCTAGTTACAGCTTACTCAGTAATGTTCATTGGCTGGGGTTTAACACTCAGGTGTGATTCCCTCATCCAGTGTCCACAAACTTCAATTCAATTCAAACTTTAATTCAATTCAATTCAATTCAAGTTTATTTGTATAGCGCTTTTTACAATTGACATTGTCTCAAAACAGCTTTACAGAACATAAACATAGAACAAAAGGTTATTGTAAAGAATGATATAAAGATTAATAGAATACAAAATTCAAGATTAATATTAGACATATTTAAATATGTTTGCATTTATCCCCAATGAGCACGTCTGAGGTGACTCAGGTGACTGTGGGGAGGAAAAACTCCCTTAGACGGTAAAGGAAGAAACCTTGAGAGGAACCAGACACAAAGGGGAACCTCATCCTCATATGTGTAACACTGGAGGGTGTGATTATAAATATACGGTCTGACTTCATGACTTCATTCTCATCATCTCGCTCCCGAAGGACATTTATATATTTTGTAGTTAAAGCTTTTTTAATGATGCAGTTTTAACAGTTTATTTGGTTTTACTTAAATAAGTAAATTTGTATACGCTACATAACTTTCTAAAATTATGAGAATAATTAGTTTTAAGAGCTAATGAGCTCTCTAGCTTATATTTCACAGCAATTTGAGAGTTTTCTTTCTCTATAATTTGGAACAATCTGCCTACTAGCCTGAAATTATGACTGGTTTTTGCTCTTGTCATGTGGAATATGGGGAACAGAAATTGTGTGGTATTTGTGTGATTATAGAAGATGTTTAACAAGCGGAACCTAGAACTTTCCAGAATCACTTGACTCAAGCTTTTTGTTTGTTACAACTTAAAAAATGCTGCTGACATTATAGGTGTCTCCTGTTACATTTCCAACAATAGGAAATATTTTGCTGGATTTGTACCTGAATAGAGAGGGTAAGTGATCATGACAAACTCTAGTGCTGTTTCACTGTGAATTGCAGTCTGAATCAAGACAGAAAAATCCTGAGAAAACGGATACAATGAAAATTTGTATTGTGTAGTACTGTATGAAAATGCTGTGTAAATGTCTTTAAATTAATAATAATAAATTCATGCTGTTTTTTTTAATCTTGCAATATGGCAGAAGAACAAATAATCTACCAGATTTTAAAATGAAAGCAAAATTAACAAAATATATATTGATACAAAAGTATATTTAAACATATAAAATAGCTAAGATGTATAAATGGGCTATGATAAAGTATGAGGACTTTCCAAATATTTATTTTAATAAAATTCTAAATTCCATCAACAGGTCATGCAGTTGTGACAGAAGAGGTTTGTTGGTAATTGAACTTGCATAATGGCTACAGGGTAAGTACTTTTTATTCTTACACTTACAGCATTTTACATCTTTTTAATTTTTTGTTGAGACTTTGTTGAGGTTTTTAAATGATTATGGACATATTAAGTATAAATTGTAATTACATTAAACTAGATTTTTATTTTCATTATATTTAACAGATTTCAAGAAACATCACTGATGGTTCATGATTTAATCCAGAAGAGTACATTAATCAGTGAAGGTCCACCAGCACGATATCGTCTCATCACAACCAGAAGTAATCTTGAAAAAGACGGTTCAGTGAGAAAATGGACATTTGGACAGAGAGACATCAATATGCGGAACAAAATTGTACTGATGGTAGGAGAAACTGGAACAGGCAAAACTACTCTGATTAATGCCATGACTAATTATATACTCGGGGTGACGTTTACAGATGAAGTGTGGTTTGAGATTACAGAGGAGGGAGGAGAGAATCAGTCAGATCAGTCAAAAAGTCAAACAAATAAAGTCACTGTGTATGAGGTGTTTACCCAGAACAACCCAATCTGTCTGACTATCATTGACACTCCAGGTTATGGAGACACCAGGGGAACAGAATATGATAAACTAATCACTGAGAATCTGTACAATCTGTTTCACAGTGATAGTGGAGTGAAAGAAATTGATGCAGTCTGTCTGGTAGTGAAGGCATCTGAGAATCAGCTCTCTGACCGACAGCAATACATCTTTGATGCAGTTTTGTCTTTATTTGGTAAAGACATTGAGAAAAACATTGTGATATTTATCACTCACTCAGATGGACTGCCTCCAGATAATGCTCTTAATGTCATCAAGAATGCAGGGATTCCCTTCAGGAAAAATGATGATAATGAACCTGAGCATTTCTTATTTAACAATCTTCAAACTAAGAAGAGAAGCCTGAAGTATAACAAAGATTTCCAGACAGCCTGGGATCTAAGTAAGAACAGTTTAAAAGATTTCTTCGCCTCCCTGGAAGAACTGAACAAAGAGAGCTTAAAGAAGACTGGAAGTGTTCTGAATGAGTCCAAACGACTTGAAGCCTGTATATCTAATCTACAAAACCGCATTGAGGTTATAGAGTGCAAGAGTAAAGAACTGACTGATATTCAGAAAGCTCTTGAGGAAAACAGAGAAAAGATTAAGAAAAATGAAAACTTTACTTTTACAGTCACCGAATTTTACAAAGAAAAAGTTCCCATTGAAAATGTTTCATGGTGGGACAGAAAGGTGACCAGTTGTTCTGTCTGTAAGGAGAACTGTCATGAGCATAACTGTTGGAGTGCCCTGGATGCCGAGTGGTGTGAAGTCATGCGTAATAACCACTGTACTGTATGTACACGTAAATGTCACTACAATAAACATGTCAAAGAGAACATGAAATATGTTCGACTCAGTAAAGAGATCTCAGTGACATTTAATGATCTTAAAAAACAACATGAAGGCATCAATAATTCAGAATGCTTTGAAAATGTCAAAAAGGATACAGAAAGCAACAAGAAACAGGAAGAGGAGAAGACAAGCATAGAGAAAAGACTGAAAGAAGAACTGACTGAGAATGAAAAAGAAAAAGCTGAGCTTGTGGAAGAAACCTACAACACTATTATGAAACTGTCTGAAATCGCTTTAAAGCCAGACTCTGCTTTCATTCTTCAGTCTCTGGACTTTTCGATCCCTCGAGTTGAGGAGACTGGAAAAATGAACTGTGCTAAAAAACTAAGAGAGCTGAGGAAGATTCAGCCTGAATCAGAGGAAAGAGTTAATGCTGTAATGGGTTATGCAAGAGCATGTTTCACTAAAGTGAACAAATAAATAAATTCAGGAGATTAAATGAAATAATGATCATCTGTATTAAGTGTTTTATATTCAATTAAAATGCATTGTTTATTCATTAATGCTATTGCTTCATATTTTACTGTATGATTTGGTAGTCATTTAAAACTTTTTGATGAACTATTAGGATTGTTTAACGTAAAGAACTATGGCACTTTACATGAAATATGGTACATGTAAAGCTATAAAGTTAATGGCTAGATGTTTATCAATTGATTTATTTAATTAGCTTATATTGTTAATTCCATACTGCTAGTGTTTACTGTGTAACTATCTGTCTATCTTCTCACAATAAATATCTGCTTGAGACAGTGCGCCTGAGTCGTCTCATTTTGACAGAGACCAACATCTTTTGTAATTCATACTTTAACAACAACAACAACAATAATAATTATAACAATAACAATAATACTCAATCACTATATTGATGTGGAAAAAGATTTATCAAAAACACAGGAATATCAGTTGACAATGTAACATCCTGCGAATATAAAAAATACAAAATTGATTTCAATAAAAAAATAACACAACCCCGTGCTTCGATCTTACGAAACCTTGACTTAATGTGACTCAGTTTCAAAGTGCTGAACACAGCATTACAATCCAGGACACCACATGAAATAACACAATCCTGATTGACACAAGAACAAAACAACAGCACTGAAGAATGCCAGACCTCAGTAGGAAGGGCCAGTGCAAGCAGATGTCTGTTGACACATGGAAAAGAGAGAAGTGAATAAAAGGCCTCAGTATGTCTGTAAACAATGCTCATAACAAAAAAGGGAACAAAGTACAATGTCTGCAGTACCACAATTAGCCACAGGGGTGGCTCTCGAACATCAATAAATATCACCAAATGCCTGATTTTATTGAATTCACACAAAACGTAAATGTTTTAATGTTGTGTTCTTTTTAACCCTGTTAATCATACAGTAATCAGCACCATTGCTACTATTGTTCTGTAGCTAGACCATGCATGATGATATTCCTGAGTATGTATTTATAAATGTTGTACAGTATGGTAATGAAAACAATGCAATTACTTAACAACTGCTTAATGGTTAAAGCGGCTAGTGTGTGATGGGGTTGTGCTCATTAATCTCAAGAAATGTGGGTGTCAGAAACCTAATTATTGAAAGTCTTGCAAACTCGTTCCATAATCTGGTGGACGTCTGCAGGATAGATGAAGATGGAAGGAAAACGTTTATAGGAGGGATGGAGGGAGGTCAGCCACTATAATGGTGGTTTTAATGAGGTAATATTTGCAGTGTTCACAAGAATCTTGGGTACCTCCATACTATAAAGTGCCTAAACCCTAGGCAGGCCTGCTGGTCTCTATTCTTTTCCCCTTTACACTTTACCCTGTCCTACTACCCATTCTAAGTAAATCAAGGCAGATCCACTCTTCTGCATGCGCTGGTTTGAGAATGAGGAACATATATACATTTACTAGCAGCTATACCAAGCCAAATACCACACACCTCACAAATCTCCTTGCTCCAGCCACCTGGGTCCACACTGCCATTACTCAGCTGTCCAGCCCATTCAGACTCTGTAAACAAGTTATGTACCAGCTTGATCCCAATTGTCATAGGAGCATAACTACATATCCTATCTGAAAACCAGTCATTTCTTCAACATCAAAAACACCTGCCGCCTCCCTTCAACATTAAGGGACAACCAGCCTACCTATTCAGATCCATCCTGAACTTTCATTGCAAAAATGCCCAGCTTTAGTACCAAATGGAAGAGGAAAGTGCTGCCAGGCCTAATGAATATAGAACACCAGTCACATGTATACACTCAGTTTTCCCTTATTTTCTGTCTAGAATCAGCCTTTGTTTTCTGTTTATGCTTTTCTGGATTGACCTTGTACTGTACCTAGCCAAGTTTGTTCTGTTTGCGGATTGCCTGACCTGTGCCTGTTCTCCTGACATTGAATTTTTGCGATTTGGATTGTTTGGTAAAGTATTATTAATATATCTCACTCTGCCATTTTATTGTGAAAATTCAGATTTTAAATGTTTTTATGGTTGAATTATAAAATTGTCACTAGTTGGAGAGAAACTTAGAGAAGCCAATTAATTTTAAAAAGCTTTATTCATGTGTGTAGAACTATAGGGCTTTTCATATAACCATAGACCATAGACAATCCTGTACACAATATACATCCAGCAATGAGATGTTTGTTAATACATGGAAAAGATGGAAACAAATAAAAGGCCCCAGTATATCTGAAAGCATATATTCAAAATCTAAGAATTATATACAATAATTTTTCTTCCAAATTCATAATTTCTCATCCATTAAAGTCAAATACTGTATTATATATCATATTATATAATAAGACAATAAGTACCTGACAATTATAGCTTGATAGTTGATCCTGAGCAAACGACAAACCCGGGGTAAAGAGGCTGAGTGAATGTGGTGTGAACTCTGTGGAGGAGCTTCATGGTGTCGGAGACGCTGTAGAAGGACAGAGTTCCTGCCCTGTGATCCACATACACTCCTATTCTAGAGGAGCTAGGAACGAATGGGATTTTAATTTCTTCCTTATGATGTCTGAATGAGTAGTAGGAAGGATAGCAAAACAATCTCCAGGACTTATAGTTTCGGCCAAACAAACATTCCGTACCCTTTCCTTTCCTGCTGATGGTTTTATATGACACCGCTATAGAAACCCCATAACGTCCAGTCCACTCCACTTCCCAGTAACAGAGTCCACACACACGCTCTCTACACAACACCTGGAGATAATAATCAAATCTGTCTGGATGAACAGAATATTGTTGTACTGTTTCGCTGCAGGTCACCACCGTGTTCTTCTCAGACAGACAGAGGTGTTTATTTACTGTGTTTTGATCCAGTGTGAACTCACAGGAATCTGATGGAGATAAAAGACAAGGGTCATTATTCATCAAACTGGATATGAACAAATGTATTCAGAAATTAATCACAAGATCATTTACAAAAGAAATGTGGTATTCTTGAATATTCAGTTTAATTGTGTGTACTGTAAATTTACATATAGAGAGACTCAGGAATGTGAATGTTAATTGGTTTATTTCAAAACATATAACTGATGATGAGTTACTACAAGTTCACTGTCAAGATGAAATCGCTGGCTCACTGATTCGTTTAATGAACATTTTGTGAAAAATCATTTTTATATAAATATAATTAGAAAATAAGCCATAAATATAAGGCAATTGTGTGTCTATGATAGCTTATGTGCTTCAGGGGCTGAGCTTAATGACTGTTTTACTGCATATATTTATCACATCATGCTTAGAAGGTTCCTTCAACATTCTGTTGTCATTGTCATTTCCAGTTTCACCATTTAGGGACATTTTTGGCTTTGCTATGAACATGCTTGGTGTGTTGGTAGGAACATTTAGTCCTGTTTAGCCAAAAAATGATTTATGTTCTATATTATAAATGACTTTACTATGAAATGTCATACAATCTGCGTATTTACAAAAGCACATTATTAATGTAAACCTTCAATTTAATAAATACAAATATGGTCCATAGAATTTCAATGTCCCTGCATATACTATGTTCAGTATACTGTGTGAGTATACTGTGGACGTGATGGTTCAGTGGCTAAGGCTTCGGGTTACTGATCAGAAGGTCGGGGGTTCAAACCCACAAGCTGCTGAGACATCAATGTTGGGTCCTTGAGCAAGGCCCTTAAACTTACTTGCTCCAGGGGTGCCATACTAAGGCTGACCCTGTGCTCTGACCCCAGGCTCATAACCTGGGATATGCGAAAACCTAAAGCATTTAACTGCATGTCGTACTCTGTACTCTGTATGTGACAAACAAAATTTGAATTTGATTTGATTTGAGTATGTGGTGTAAAGAATGAAACTTACACTGTAGGAACTCTTCTCTGGTTTTGGGTTCAGGAAGTGGAATAATGTGGAATCCTTTTACTGCAACAGAAAAAACAATTAAACAGAAATACAGTATAATAATGCAAAATCTCAGTCATTTCTACACTATGGACAATTTAGAGATGGCAATCTGCACGGAGGAAACCGGAGAACGCCAGACCGGAGCAAAGGGGGAAAATAACTCCAAACATACATAACCCAGGAGGCTAACTGTAGGAAGTTTATCTTACACAGTAGACTCCACAAAGAAACACTTTATAAAGTTGTACCACGAACCACCCTAAGGACATTTGAGAAACGTTTTCACATAAAAATATATCCACTGTTCCACAGCCATTTTTCAAGCAATTTCTCAGCAGAAAAAAATCACTTTGTCTTTCTAGAAAATTCCAGTGATATACCTGCATTGGATATTATTTTGAACTCATTGCAGAATATTTCCACATTGTCCGTCAGTTCAGAAACAAATGCTGTTACATCTTCAAGAGAAAGGTGAGGACTAAGCCTGATGGAGTGTAGGTCTGCAGATTCAGGAACGTCCAAGAGAGATGGGAAACGCTACAAAATGAAAGAAAGACATTGTCAAAATGCACATCAGAGTGTATTTTCCATTAAAGACGTTTGGTTTGAGATCAAACAAATCAAATCGAATCAAATCAAATTTTATTTGTCACATACACACACATGCAGTGAAATGCTTTTTACATCTGACTGGTATTCAAGCATAAAAGGAAAAAGGAATGCAATTTGGGATAAAAAAATAAAGCCAAAAGGAAGTAGATAAATAAAGTATACACTATATAAGAAACTATATAAAATATGAAAATATAGGTAAAAAATAGTGTATATACATAAATGTTTTTATGATTGTCCTTAAAGTGTCAGTAAAAAGTGTGTATAAAGTGACACTGTGCTGTGCAAGTCCAGAGTTAAAGTGACAGTCCAGAGTTAAATTGTCATGGTGCAAAAAGAAGGTTGTCCAGTGTGAGATCCTGGGTGTTTCCTGTTTAAACTCCGAATGGCCTGCGGGAAGAAGCTTCTCCTCATTCTCTCAGTGTTTGCTTTCAGGGAGCGGAAGCATTTCCCTGAATGCAACAAAGAAAAGAGTCCATTGTTGGGATGGCTGAGATCTTTTACAATCTTCCTGGCCCTGGTTCGGCACCGCGTGCTGTAGATGTCCTGCAGGTCAGGGAGCTCGGTATGGATGGTGCATTCAGCTGACCAATGAATATGATACGATATATTTCAGAATTTTAGCTTTAGTCTAGATGTTAAACAACCATTCCTGTCACCTCTTCAGGAGATAAACGTTTCTCAGGTAGGTTAAGGTCTGCAGATTGATTTGGAAAGTCTATAACCGTCAACATTTTCCCCTGAGGTTGTCTTTGTTGATCTTAGGTGTGTGTTTTGTCTATGAACTCCATGAGTGCATGACAGTACTGCTATCATCATGCACACCATCATCAATAAAGATTAGTGAGCCTGTTCCTGAAGCAGCCAACAAGACCAAGCCAGACCACCACCGAGTTTGACACATGAACTCATGAGCAGATCCAAATTCTTTCTCCATACTTTGGCCTTTGCAAAGGTTGGTTTATCCTTTTTTAAACAGGCCTTTAATCAGGCCTCAGACCAAAAGTACACATTCCAAGCTATTAAATATTATAATAACCCTTGTATGTTGTTCGGGTCTGTGGGACCCATATTCATAAACATCAATAGTTTTGAAAAACTTTGCTTCCTTGTAAATTTGTTGATTTTTTTTCCACTCAACTTGATTAAATTTGATTTTCTTTTTTATTACATTTTATTAAAAAAACAACAAAAAACAAGTAGCACCTTAATTAAAAATGTGATGTAATAAAGGTAAAGGGCAAATATTAACCATATATGCTGTTTATGTTGGTTGTAATTGGGATGAAGTAAACATCTGTAGAGTATTTTAACATAAAATTTTTGATTGTGTTGAATTAAAAACCCAAAAATGCAGCAGGTCCAACAGACCCACGAACACTGGCTGAGTAACAAAAATACGAACAACATACTAGGGTTAAAGAATCAGTCTAACACCAGTGCAACAAGAACACTTGTCAATCACATGTTCCAATATTTTCATTCATTTGAAAAATTTGTGGGTTAAAATAAAGTTGCATGTCATAAGTTGTTTAACACATTTGTATTCCACAAGTGTGGAAAAGAAAGCTGAAAAACAATTGTTCAGTTCTACTGTACTTGTATATGTAAGTGCAGTGTAGATAATGTGTATGGATTATTACAAAATAGAGTTATTTCTATATTATTTTAGTAAAACAGCATGATCTGAGCTGTTTATATTCCTTTTACATGACAGCAATCTTCCAACAATTATAATGTTTTATTCATTAAAAAATAGCAGATTGTGTTTGTTTTTTAGTTAAAAAGACACAATATAGAAGACTGACACTGAATAATAATGTTTCAGAATGATCGGATTTTTATAAACCTGTGACATGCAGCTACGCTATTGTCAGAGCTGCTTTTAAATAAATCAACATTATGAGAAGTAGTTTATTGAGACATTGTGACATTACCTGGAGAAAATGGATGGTATCTGTGTATAAAAGCTCCTCCAGCTCCGCAGTTCTCCTCTTCAGCTCTGTTATCTCCTGCTCCAGTTGTGTCATGATGTCTTCAGCTCGAGTCACTGCAGTTTTCTCCTGAGCTCTGATTAGTGCTGTCACCTCAGAGCGTCTTCTCTCCATGGATTTGATCAGATCAGCAAAGATCCTCTCAGTTTCCTGCACTGCTCTTTGTGCAGAGCGCTGTTAGAAGGTAGAGAGAGAAGAAGACAGGAAGTAAATCTAAAGCAGGTCACCTTCAGCAGAAAAGCAGCAGAAACACCACTTTTAAGTAGTAAAATAAAACACACAGAATTAAATCTGTACTTCGGAACATATTAATCAATCCATTATAATTAATTATAATACTTTACATTTCCTTACTTCTCATTGTGAATAAGAATAATGGTTTCTAACATGGTTTCTAAATGAAAGGAAATCCCAGGAATCCTGATTGAACTCCTTTGAACTCACCTCATAAAACTCCACAGCTTCTGTTAACTCCTGATGCTTCTTCTCTTTATCCAGGATACTCTGTTGGTATTTTCTCTGTATCTTAACCAGCTGCTCCTAAACAAATCGAGGAAGAAAAAACACATTTTGCTTAATTCCATTGTTATGGAGGTAAAATAATCGAAGAGAAAAGAAGGAGCAGTTAGCTTTCTAGTTCAAGCTCTGGTTAAGGACTTCCCTGTGAGTGACTTGGTTCAACATGACTATTTTTGTACCTGCATTTCCTCATGATTTATGGCATTTTAATTTATTTTGCCAGTATATATTAATTATTTTTTTTAATTAATTTATGAGTGTTGATTTTCCCTTGTTAAGGAAGGAATTAAGTTGTGTACTGTGTTGAACATGGAAACAAAACGCATTCCCTTTTGGTTTATTTTTATGCCTTTATGTTCTATATTGCATGTGTTTTTTTATTTATTTATTTTTTTTACTTTTGCTGCAGTGTATAAATTGAGTCATTTTAATACATAAGTATTAGTTCATTGTAAATAAATTTGCAAATGTATGTTCATCATGCGTTATCTCTAGTGCTGGAATTGTTTGGGTAAAACAACAACAATATTGTTTTAACTAAACACATTAGGCAACTTTCACTAAAACAACAGAAGAAATATTTTTCCTTTTTACCCGTTTCTCAGCTTTTCCTGTTGTAGCTGATACCGTATCATGTCCTTTATGTTCATCCATAGTACACAACATGCAGATACACTGCTGGTCAGTGCGACAGTAAACCTCCAGCAGTTTGTCATGCTGAGAGCAGATCTGATCCTGAAGTCGTCTGGAGGCTTCGACCAGCTTGTGCTTTTTAAAGGCAGGAGATTCATAGTGAGGCTGGAGATGAGTTTCACAGAAAGAGGCCAGACACACCAGGCAGGACTTGATGGCTTTGGATTTACTCTCAATACAGAAATCACACCACACATCTTCAGGTCCAGCTGAAAACTGAGCAGGACGTGTAGCTTGGAGTTCCTTCTTTAGTTTCTCCACAATATCACCCAGAACAGCATTTTTACTCACAGAAATTCTTGAAGTGAAGGTTTCTTTACACTGAGGACAGCGATAGACATCCCTCTGATCCTCCTGATCCCAGCAGCCATTAATACAGACCATACAGAAACTGTGTCCACAGAGAATAGTCACTGGATCCTTGAGTAGATCCAGACAGATTGGACAGCTGAACTGATCCTGAGCCAATGAAATATTAGTCTTTGCCATTTTACTCTGTTCACGAACACAAAAAATGTATGAGATAAACTTTGGGCTATAATCTCACTCAAAAAAGTAAAAAGAAAGCGGGGAGATCAGACAGTTAACACTTTACACTTTTACACACATACACACAAGGATCAGTTTTGGTTTCATTTCTCTTGAAGTGAATAGGAGTGACAGAGAGAGAGGGAGAGAAGGAGGAACCGAGAATGGGAGTGTAATAACCTAAAAAAATGCTGGCACTGTGCCCAACTATAGGAATGCTCATAAAGAGCACACTCCCTGCTGTAGCTAACCTTATATACACTCACCGGCCACATTATTAGGTACACCTGTCCAACTGCTCGTTAATGCAAATCTCTAATCAGCCAATCACATGGCAGCAACTCAATGCATTTAGGCATGTAGACATGGTCAAGACGATCTGCTGCAGTTCAAACCGAGCGTCAGAATGGGGAAGAAAGGTGATTTAAGTGACTTTGAACGTGGCATAGTTGTTGGTGCCAGACGGGCTGGTCTGAGTATTTCAGAAACTGCTGATCTACTGGGATTTTCACGCACAACCATCTCTAGGGTTTACAGAGAATGGTCCGAAAAAGAGAAAATATCCAGTAAGCGGCAGTTCTGTGGGCACAAATGCCTTGTTGATGTCAGAGGAGAATGGCCAGTTCGAGCTGATAGAAAGGCAACAGTAACTCAAATAAACACTCGTTACAACCGAGGTATGCAGAATAGCATCTCTGAATGCACATGTCGAATCTTGAGGCGGATGGGCTACAGCAGCAGAAGACCACACCGGTACTAGTAAGGTGTATCTAATAAAGTGGCCGGTGAGTGTATACTCTCTCTCACACACACACACGAGAACATGTACATTTAAAATTAAATCAAACACCAAGTAGTTGGGGTCAGAATTGTATAATATCACTATTCATTAGGTAAGTGTATCTATATACTTACCTAATGAATATTGATATTATACAATATAATTGTATTATACAATTATATCTATAGATATAAGTGTAGATAGACAACTGATTGGATAAAATGCACACACACACGGCACTGGGTGCTTATCTTTCACTCTCGGTTCTCCCTCTTTTTTACAATTCTACACAAAAGTTATTATAACTATTGAGCACAGATACTGTATGTGATTAGAGCCATTGACTTTCCACGGCTCTGCTCACCATTCACAAAATCTTCACTTGACCACGCCCCCGGCCCCACAAAATATATTTTGAGGGACAATTTTATCATGTTTTTATAAAATTGTACGTATACGTACGACGTTTGAAAATCATTCAAATGACATAAATTAGAAATTACATAGAAAAATTTAACAAGTTTTATTATAATTATGTGCTCCTAAATGAATGAGAGTGAATGAAACATTCATTATATCAGTCACTTTTATTTATTAAATTGTATTAAATGTTTTATTTAATTTATTTGCATAGAACTGTAAATTAATAAGGTGATTTCGAAAGGGAAAAAAAAAACAATATTGTGCAGGTTTGAATCAATACAATATGAATATCAGTGATAAGCGTACCTAAGCACAGTAACCCAGGCAGGAAGGAATTAGTCTTCATTTTGTAATGAACTTAGAAATGACCTGTTAGTTCCTCAAGAGCTCTTGGTTGCACAATTCCACTCGCCTACAATTTGCATTATTTACTGCCCAGTTTCTCACAAATGAGGATGGGTTTCCTTCTGGATCTGGTTCCTCTCAAGGTTTCTTACTCATATCATCACAGATGATCTGCTACTAAAATTGGGCTCCAGGTAACAGAAGTAGAATTTAAGATTGTAGTGTTGAGAGAACCAGCACGATCCTTGTAGTTCAGACATTTCTCTCTAAACATCTCAACATTTTACTTAATTTCTTGGACATGCAATTAATTTTATCATCAACGTTACTTGTTACTTGGTAGATGTTTTATTTAGCGTTTATATTTTGTTATGCATTGTTGGGATCTAGTTAGCTACATGAAGCAAAGCTACTTACTCAATTACATTTTTAATAGCAGGAGTGCTTATTTCCAAATACTCTACCTTCTCCAGTGACAAACTACTGATTTTATGTAATGTAATTTAATGTAATGTAACCAAGAGTAGTCAGAGCATATGATTTTGATGTGTTGGTTATATACTAGTAGAAAAGACTAGACGTAAGGAACCAGTACACTTTTGTTAAATGTTAAACATTTAACACCACATTTTGCCCCACCTGATTAATCTTGACTTCTTATGCCTATCTGGTGTATATTTAGTGTTACGAACTCAAATCGTCTAGGGGTTATTGAGAACGTAAACAAGTAAAATAAATAAATAAATGAGAACTTTCCTTTTCCTCTATCCCAGCTCTTCTCACTTTTTAAATTGGTACTACTCATAAAGGTTCACACAAATCCCCTCTATTTAACACTATGTTTGGAAAGAACACCGCACCAAAAAAAATATTCATTTTCTTTTTTTTATTGTCCAGGGCGTAACAAAAGCCAATGAATACAAACTATAAATAAGCCTAAACAACCCAAAGCGTCAGGAGAGAGCAAATGCCGAAAACAACAAACAAAACAGAAACTTACTTAAAGTTAACCAAGTAACTTCCCTGCCCAAAATAAAAATAAAAAGACAATATTCTTACCTCTCTCCCTGACTAACGAAAAACAGGTGAAAAATATAGAAGGGGTATATACTGTAAACCCAAATACATCGGCGCCCATCTCAGCTAATTGGCCTCAGGTGCAGTTGATTTGGAAGAGCTGCTTAGCAGAGAGAAAAAAAAGGGAGAAGAACACAACATCCCAAAACCTACACATTACGTAATGGAACGTAACATTAGAAAAAAGAAGAAGAAGAAGAAGAAGAAAAAACATCACCCTCTCCGAGCATTTTCACACAGTGATAAATTAAAGGTGCCCTGCCACACGTATTTCATCACTTTTGTGGTAATGTCTGAAGTTTACCATGGACTCTGTAACTTTTTTGTGTGGAAATAATGCCTTGGTTACCTTGTTTCAAGCCATTCTAGTGTGGTATAGAAAGCCTGCAGGAAGACTCAGCTCGATTTGCGCCGGTTCTCATGAATATTCAAATGAGCTATGCTGCTTGGCTCCGATTGGCTAACTGCTAGGATATGAGAGCATGACTATTCATTCACCCACACAATAAGTAGCCTAGGCTAGAGGAAATTTGTTTACAATCACCTTGAATTGCGGCAGAACGTCTTCTTCACAAGCCCGTTAACGTTCAGCCATCCTTGCTGTATAGGAAACTCACTGAGCTACACGAATTCTGGGGGCGTGGTCTCAAGTGGGAGAGCTCATGAATAGTAATGAGCTCAGTCACTCTGACGTCGGAGTGACCAGCTTTTCCAACTGACCTGATTTCTCCCCTTATTTCTTTTAAGTGGCTAGAACTGACCGGGGAGGTAGCCCAACACAAACACATATGGACCTAACACATATCAAAAAATCCAAGTAAAAACGGTTTTGTGTGGAAGGGCACCTTTAACATATTTTATTGGATAGAACCATAACATCATTTTAACAATAATGATGTGCTCAAATGGTCACTTATGTATTGCAAAAAAGTTAAGCACATTTTCTTTCATGAATTAAAATAAAACCTTGCTTTGTTCAACCATAGTATGTCTGCTTTTCAAACAACATGAATGGTGCAAATTCAACATTTTATTTATTTTTTTTCAAAAATGACTTTCAACAAATGATTTCAAATACATTTTGAGAGAATTAGTTTTAATTCCCTGGAGTAGCTTGTGCCACATTACTTTTTGTAGTTTGTGACATAACTTATTCTTTAAAAATGATAAAAGACCTGTGTCATAGGATCAGATAAGGTCATCAGTAGCCTTAGAAATAAAGGGGCGATTTTGGAAGCGATTTTGGTCACGGTCATCTGAGACAAATTTTGAAAATCCTAAAAGATTTCTTTCACCATTGCGATCAGTCTTTCCTCTGATTAAGTTCTGGGAGTGTCCGAAGATTTCAGACACTCAAATGTCTGAAGCTTCAAACCAAGAACCAGTAGGACAAAAGAGATTATGCACTTACCGTGACAACTTCAAACCAGGGGAGTGGTCATTTTTTCTGTTTTTTTTTTTCCATCAAGGATTATCATGAACAAAACGCTACAGATTGTTTTCGTTTGCGGCTACCTGCCATTTTAGCGAGAGAATGTGGGTCTGGACGTGTCACAGATTGATGATGTAAAACCCCGGACAAGTCTTCTTGTGTGCGTCTTAATTTGACCCCTCTTGACCGTCGTACAGTCTGACATGATGACAACTGAGATCCTACACACGTGTGACATGGGGATCATGTTCATACAGTCTGAGAAGCAACAATTGCACAGGATTATGAAAAATTGCACAGCGTGAGCCCGGCTTTAGAACCTCTTTTTTTTGCTCTTTAAAAAAAAATGTTCTCAGGGAAATTTTCACAATTTGCCCAAACACAAATGAATTCCTTCCAACCTACAGATCAATCACACAATTCTACAGGTAAAGCTGCCATTTGCATGTACAGTATAACACCATGATAAGGTTTTCTGTCTCTATTAATTATAACATCCCTCTTTGCACCATCATTCAAAACAGAAAGTACCACAATAAACCCATCAAATCACTCAATATCCAGTTCTGAGAGTGGATTGTTTTCACACACAATGTGGACTATAAGAGGGTTCAGTTTAAGAGACCAGCTCCTAAGCTCAAAAAGAGCATTTAGACTGAAAATGTACCAAACATTTGGGGAAATGACACGTAAAAACAACCTAGGTTTCCTGTCTGTAAAAAATGCTTATAAAATAAAATGACAGAATCTAAAAGCCATAGCCAGCCAAAAAACCCTCGAGGAAGTGTAGGGTAGGTGCATATTAAATAACACAGAATTTGCCTCTTGATCAATACTATTTGGTTTCTTCACAGGTCTTGGCTCTAGGGAGTACTTTTAAATCCCAGTTAATGCCCTATTAGTTTCACGTGGGTAGATGAGGTAAATATCTGCATGTTTTTGATTTTCTTGACACTCCTGAACATACTTATTTGTACTGCTTTCTACTCAAACAAATAATGATTCATTAGAAATGCAACATTTCTGTCTGAATACTAATCAAGCTCCAAGAGGAGATGAAACAAACACATTATAGCAACACGCTCCATTGTACTCATTTCAATCATGTCCTCTAGACCAGGGGTGTCAAATTCACAGTGGGCCAAAATATAAAACTGAGATAAAGTCACAGGCCAAACTGAATATTTATTGAAAAATTAACTGCAACTGATATGTAACGTTCAACCTTTGTCATATGGAAACAAACTTTAGTTTTGTTGAACACAGGATTTGGAACAACCAGAGCTTGATATTACAAACACATAAGAAATTAAATTTGAAATAAAAGACACATCAGTGGTGTTCATTTCGCAAACTTTAACCATGTACTTTTTGACAAACTCTCCCTCATTAAAGTGCCGGGCAGATTTTGCGATCTCTGCTGACACAATAAAGCTTTACAGCCTTTACAGCAGCTTCACTTTTTGATTTTGCTTTCATGAATATACAGTAGTCACCCGGGAAACCAGACTTTTTTCATCTCCTCCACATTCTGGAGCTTCTGCTTTACGTCCAGGTCCTTATACTTCTCATAATGTTTCGTTTCATATTGTCTTCTTATGTGATATGAACATGAGGCAAACAGGTCTGTCCTTTATATTCGTGAACAGATAATCTGCCTCCCATCTGTCTTGAAAGCTCCTATTGTCCATCTTTCGTTTGGCCATTTTTGTGGAGGGTGGAGTTAACTTGCTCGATGTGACTATAGCATGATTGTTAACGACTGTCGACAGAGAATGAGGGGCGCTTGCATTTCGTGACTACGCGTCAATACAGTGAGGCATTCTGGGATTTGTAGTATTAGCAGAGCAGGCGGCTAGCCAGCTGTAATGCACATTTGATATGATCTCGCGGGCCAAATATAATTACACCGTGGCCAAATTTGGCCCGTGGGCCTGAGTTTGACACCCCTGCTCTAGAATGTCATGGAATGTCAAGGAATGTCCCCATTTATAGTATTCAGTTCCCTGTTTTCTAGTTCATCCTGTTTCATCGTCCTCCTGACTCAAAACCAAGTGGTGGTGCCGTTGCTTGTGGTTCTTCAGGCTGACGTTGTGGTTAAAACACTCTCCGCATTGCTCGCACATGAAAGGTTTCTCTCCGGTGTGGACACGCATGTGAGAAGTGAGGTTTTCCATTTGGTTAAAGGAACGCTCACAGACTTGGCATTTATAAGGCTTTTCTCCAGAGTGGATGAGTTTATGTCTCCTCAGCCTGTGGAGGTCTTTAAAACGCTTTTCACATATATCACACAAATACTTATATGGACCTCTGTGGGATCTGACATGGCTGTTGCGTTTGTAAAGATTGTCAAATTTCTCTGGACAGTCTGGACAGCTGTATGGCTGTTTTTCCTTAGGATGTGTTTGCTCATGTTGCAGTTTTGCTGGCCTGTTTTTAAACATCTTCAGGCAGTATTTACAAGGATGATCTGCATCTTCGTGGAGTTTAGTGCAATGCCTCTTTAAGCCGACCTCAGTGAGGAATCTTTTTCCACACTCTTGACAGACAACAAATTTGATCTTTTGTTCACATTTATGTTCTTTTGTTTGAGTGTCCGCTATAACAAACTTGCCACATTCCTGGCACAACTTATATAATTTCTTGACGCCATGTTCCTGTTCAGCATGTCTCTGAAAACTGGAAAAGTCATCAAAACGAACAGATAGTTTTTCTAAGCTGAGCATCTCAGTATCATCCCCAGCATCACACTGAGCACAGCAGAAGACTTTCTTGTGTCGAAGGACAGAACAAGAGAGCGAGGCCTCGGTCCCACATTGTGTACACCACACCACAAGTTTACCCTGACCGTCCTCCTTTAAAGCTGTGAACATGTCTTCATCCATGGACACATCGGAGTCTGTGGCCTCTTCACTCGAATCTGGCTGCCACTCATCTGAACTGTCAAGTCTTTTAGAATCTTTTTTCTTCTTCATCTCTTCCTGCAAGCTTGTTTCCTCTTCAGTACTTGAAAAATATGACCCATCTGTTTCAATAAACATCTGCTCATAGCTTTCTTCACTGCCCTCATGATCTGATGACCCAATCTGGACCACAACCTGCAAGATATAAAATCCTTGATTAGGGCATTGGAGCTAATGTGTATTAAAATTTTCATGTAAAAAAAAAGGCTTAAAATGACAATGCTGTTAAAAGGTAATATGTTAATACCTCAGTGTCTCAAAAATGTTTGCATGGGGAATGTGAAGTATATCTGCAAATTTAAAAGACATGGTTCTGCTTGCACCAAGTATTTCTACTCATCACTGGCACTTTGACTGGCACAACCACTAATTATTTTTATATTACTTTTCTGTACCCTCCTACTATACACTCCTGAAAAACTAGCTGCCTAGCAAAGTTTGTGGCTAATGCATTGCTCAACCCCACAACCCCAGACTTTTGATAAGCGTTTAATTGCCCATCATCTATCCTGTGAGGGGCATTTAACCATCTCCCATCACTAAATAACCTTGGCAAAATAGTGTTTGCGTGCCTTTAAATAAAGGTTGTGCTGTGAATGGTGTCCACTTAATGTTCTTTACAGGATGTTCTATCTAATTCATAGGCTTGGGATTGCTAAACATAAGCAAGTCCACAGCTACCCAATAATTCAGTCAAATATGAAAGACACTCTAAATTTCAATTAAATTTCAATTCCATAAATTTCCTTAAAAATTTCACAAAGCACATTTCACATCTAGGGGGTCACGGTGGCTTAGTGGTTAGCACGTTCGCCTCACACCTCCAGGGTTGGGGGTTCGATTCCCGCCTCCGCCTTGTGTGTGTGGAGTTTGCATGTTCTCCCCGTGCCTCGGGGGTTTCCTCCGGGTACTACTGTTTCCTCCCCCGGTCCAAAGACATGCATGGTAGGTTGATTGGCATCTCTGGAAAATTGTCCGTAGTGTGTGATTGTGTGAGTGAATGAGTGTGTGTGTGCCCTGCGATGGGTTGGCACTCCGTCCAGGGCGTATCCTGCCTTGATGCCCGATGACGCCTGAGGTAGTTCGGATAAGCGGTAGAAAATGAGTGAATGAATGAACATTTCACATCTGCACAAGTCAAGGAGTTGCATGCTCTGGGAATATGCTTTCTGGGCATGCATTTGTGACCAGATGACTGTGATGTTAATAATAGTTTGTAAAAGACTAAATACCCACCTCCTCACTATCGTCATCCCCAGGCTCCAATGTGTGTTCCATCTCTATGTATGAAGCCATATCATCACTGTCCTCATGTATTTTATCAAACGTCTCTATGTGGTCTTTTGGTTCATTATGAAATGTTTCTGTAGGTTCGGCTAAAGGCGGGTGACTCCTCCATTGTCTTTGGTGGCCACAGTTCTGGCAATCCTGGGTCACTGAAAACAGCTTCTCACTGCCCTCAATGGTAATACAGGACTCTTTATGACAAAGCCAACAGAACTGAAAGAGCTCCAGCAAACACTGTGTGTTTACCAGCACCTCAGTGCGTCTAAAAAAAAAACATAAAAGAATAAGGCATTCACTATAAAATACTGAATTAATACAACTGTACCAATGTAATTTGAAATCATGAATGAAAAAAAAACAACCAAAGAGAATGTCTTACTTAAAAATGCTAGTTCCTTGATAAGAAGGCTGAAAGCTCTTGACAGCTGTGGAAAAATATTAAGGAATTCAAATACAACACATATTTTTTTACACATTGCATTTAATATTTAGCCCAAATGCAAGAATTTCCAGAGATAAAATGAATGTTTACCCATTTTCTATCGCTATGAAAACTTAAATTAGTGGAAGCAACTACAGCAGAAGGTTTGGCCTATAACTCAGGAGTCAAACTCTCCTCCTTTGCAGCTGGAGTTAAGGATCCATAGATTAGCTTTAGAATCCTTCCATTGGGCTGGTTGGTGGTACAATAACAAATATGTGGTGCAACATTTTGTGGCTTTCATGGCCAAGTGACCTGCATTGTAACCAAGTATTCATTTGGTTGTTCTTATTAACAGAATAATAATCAGCTAGGCCTAAAAATAAGCACATATGAGTTTTTTTTTTTGTTATTGAAATATTTTGTGAGAGCAGAAGTTGACTCACTATAATCACCTATCATGCATCAACTAAAATAACAAGTCCTTTTTGTTACTAAGTTGTACTCCTTGAATACAAATATAATAAAATGTACTTCAAACACAAAGGAAACATTTAAATAAAAACTATTTAAAGACATATAACTTTGCTGTAACCTTGAACCTGTTTGGGTCTATTTCAAATTCTACGGTCCATCTGCTGGTTCCAATGAGCATCCCACACAAATTCTACAAACATTCAACGACTTAGTCTTGAAATATCAAAGGAATTGAATCTTATTCAGTCAGACAGACTGACAACATGAAAACAAACAATGGAGGCATAAAAATTCTATTTAGATATTACATCACTGTAACAAAGGTTGATTTACTACAAATGGCTGTACAGTAGGTAGCTCTCAAATTTATCTCAAAGATAAACAACCAGACAAAACTTCCTGCCTCATCCAATCAGCATTCGCACCACTGATTCACACTGAAGTGCTGTTAGGACTTTGGACTGCATGTCAGTCCATTAGTTAACCCATAATTTCCCTTTCTGCACTGCAAAATAAATATACAAATAAAAGTATTAATCAGTGTTAATCATAAACAATTTCCCTTACCTTTGTGGTCAGTTTGAGGCACTGTAACAATCTCATACTGTCCTATAATCACTGGACGTGGCTCATCTTTTAGGTTACAATCCTGTGGGAAAAAAATACATCCAAGTCAGAACGTTGGCTCGTAACACAGCTATGGAATAAATAGATATGACTGAATGGAATTTGTACAATTTGACAGACAGTGTAACATTGCTGTCTGTATAAAATCTAGAGATTAAAGTCTGTGAGATCACACTTTTCTCAAGTTCTCATGTTTATTGACTTTTGACTAAAGCTCTTGACATGTATCTGAAAGATTGGGAGATTACATAAATCCAGATGTTTCTAATAAAGTGACTGGCGAGTGTATACAAATACACACACACATACACACATTATATATATATATATATATATATATATATATATATATATATATATATATATATATTATATTAATCTATATAATATATATATATATAGAACCCATAGAGTTACATAGAGTTACAGAACACAGGGCAAAGTAGTTCCGGTTACTTACACTTTCTGTAGTATCTATGCGCGACATCATTAGACAGTTGCCTGGATTGATGGCAAACGTTTGTTTAGGGTTCGAATTTGTTTGGATATTATGTTGTACATTATTTATATATATATATATATATATATATATATATATATATATATATATACACACACATATATACAGGGGCGGTTCTAGACCTTTTTTAGGGTGGCTCCAGCCCCCCTGTCTGTGATCTCAGCCACCCTAACACTATAAGTATAACATTTACTTTAAAAAATAAACAATAAAAATTACGTTTAAAAGCAGGACATTTCGAAAATTATTTATCAGTTTGATGCAAGAGAGAATTTTTTCATTTTGCTTTTACGCGCGTGCGTTGTAGTCTTTCAAAAGTGCGTCATCAGCTGTCTGCTTTATATGAACGGAGAAGCACAGGCACGCGCAGCGTGCACGCGCAGTCAGAGCTCGAGGCTTTTATCTATAACGTTAATCAGCGGTTAAACCGCAAAGACGGCAACCAAAAGCAGTGAAATGTCACTATTCTTATTACCAGAGTTGTAGCACAAACAAAATATTAATGCAAACAATCCATTCAATACTAAATAAAAATAACATTTATTGATTTGTTCTTTGTCTTGTGAATATTTTTTTTATTAATGACTGCATTCATTGGACACACTGTTTGTAGAGAATGCACACATACATGAACTGATTTGATTCAAAACTGGCATCATGGCATTATTACATCATGTATACAATTTTGGTGTCCACTTTTGCCATTTAATAATACCATAACTTTTGGCTTACTATGTTCATATTTCACTGGGGGCCCTTACTGGCCCCCCTAAAGGTGAAATCCTAGAACCGCCCCTGTGTGTGTGTGTATGTATATACACATATATATATATATATATATATATGTATATACACATATATATATATATATATATACACACACATTTTTTAAGCCTACGTGGCACAATGTCACTTATTAGTGTACAGTAAGTGTGACTTTACCTCAGGTTCACTGATGCCCCAGACATGCCCCAGGTCCGAATGAGGCACAGCTGATCTCTTGAGACATCTGAGTTTGCGTGTGGTTTTGCGTGCGGTTTCTGTGAAAAAGTCATCATCCGTGAAATGAGCGCCACACACTCTGAAATCAGCAGTGCGGAGTTTATAAACCGGTGTGTTTACATCCATCCTCAGGGCGAGCAACCACAAGTGCAGGGTTTTCGGAGTGTGAAAAGGAAAACGGTGAAAACTGAGTCCACTTCTTTTAGTCATCTTGTTGGTGCAGTTGGGAAAAGCACAACCGCGGACCATTGTTGCGTTTATTTATTTATTTATTTTATTAATATGATTTGAAAACACGTGCTTCTCTATTGCATGTTTACACCAGAAAAAGTAATAAGCAAATTAATTCATTTTAACATCCGGGTGGATTTAGGTAAGATTACTGTCAAAATAAAAGTCACATCATTAAAAAAATATATATACTAAAACACATTTAGGCCACAAGAATATGGACACCTGAGTAGCAGGACCACATGTGGTTCTTCTTTCAACACGATGAAGCACACTAGTGTCTAAAACATCTCGACGTTACAATTTATGTTCGCTGAAACTCCGAGTCTCAAACCTGTTCCAGAATGGCCGTGTCCCTGTGTACAAAGCCAGCTCTATGAAGACATGGTTTCCCAGGTTTGGAGTGAAAGAACTCAAGAGCAATGACCTCAACACTTCTGAACAACTTTAGGATGAACTACAACAAGCCTTCTTACTCAACTACAGTGCCTGATCTTACTAATGCTCCACAGACATGGTTTAAAAATCATAAATGCCTAGTTGAGTTTGAGAAACTGTCAAAAATCTACATCTTTGTGTCGTGGTCTATATCTAGTTACAAAACAATCGATAAATTAAACTCTTTGTTATATACTAAGTACAAACATGTACTTTGATAACAGCAGAATGCCTGTTGAACCTTTTATATAGAGAGCAGAAAGCTTTGTTTTACGTCCAGGCTAGTCTAATGCTGTGAACCCGCATTCTCCATTAATTTTTGTTAACAGCAATTAATCAACCACTTATGATGCTGCATAAAAAGTTCAAACTAAAACCAAAAAATGTTAGTAAAATTTTAGTAATATCACAGTAAATGTCTTGGGAATTGCATATTGTAGAGAATAACGTACATTGTACAGTAAGTGTTGGCAATTATGTATTGCTTATGAACGTCAACTGATCCTGCTTGATCCATGATGTGTGCAGTGTGAAAATGTAGTTTGACAAATCAGACTGTGAAATCAGACATATTTATATTTTCAATCTGAACAGTATTAATTGAATTCATTAAAGTGTTTCTCTGCAATAATTTTAAAGTAAATTGAGGCCACATCTCTGTTTCACTGGGCAACAGTTTTAATACCTCAGTACATAATTTACTACATCCTTCTTTCTCAAGTGTTTTTGTAAATCACTCTGTCACTACTTCATTATGAGTCAAACCCGATTCATGGCGTCTCTGCTTGTGGTTCTTTAGGCTGACGTTGTGACTGAACGACTCTCCGCACTGCTCACATGTGAAAGGTTTCTCCCCAGTGTGGACACGCATGTGAGAAGTGAAGTTGTCCATTTGGTTAAAGGAACGCTCACACATTTGGCATTTGAAAGGCTTTTCTCCAGAATGGATGAGTTCATGCCTCCTCAAATGGTTAATATCCTTAAAGCCTTTCACATAGACATCACACATATTTATGTGGCCCTCTGTGGGATGAGACGTGGTTATTGCGTTTGTGAATGCTGCTAAACTTCTCTGGACAATCTGGACAGCTGTACGGTTGATTTTCTTTAGGATGAGTCTGCTCATGGTCCAGTTTTGCCGATCTGGTTTTGAAAACCTTTAGACAGTATTTACACGGGTGATCATAATCCGAATGGAGCTGCGTGTGTTGCGACTTTAAGCCGACTTCGGTGAGGAATCGTTTTCCGCACTCTGGACAGATGAAGAATTTAGACTTGTGTTCACATTTATGTTTTTTTAAACCTCTGGATTCAGGGTTTGCTATGACAAACTTACCACAGTCCTGACACAGTTTATAGAACGGTTTGGATCCGTGCTCCTGTTCGGCATGTTTCTGAAAACTGGCGACGTCATCAAACCGAACAGGAAGCGTTTCGATACGATGCGTTTGAATGTCATCACCTGCACTGCACTGAGCACAGCAGAAGACTTTCTTGTGTCGAAGGACAGAACAAGAGAGCGAGGCCTCAGTCCCACATTGTGTACACCACACCACAAGTTTACCCTGACCGTCCTCCTTTAAAGCTGTGAACATGTCTTCATCCATGGTCACATCAGAGTCTGTGGCTTCTTCGTCTAAACATGGCTCCCACTCATCAGAGCTGTCTTTACTATTAAACTTTCTCTTTCTTTTCTTTCTCACATCTTCTTCCTGCAGACTTGCTTCGTCATCATCACTACGTAAATATGACCCATCCTTTTTGATAAACACCTGCTCACTGCACTCGTTATCAGATGACACAATCTGAACCACAACCTGCAGGATACAGAAAGCTTTTGTTAAAAATGCCTGGAACAACTTTAAACAATCTACATTATAGATGACATTATTTGCTTTTAAGAGTTTCTGATAAAATAAAAGATGCCCTTTGACCTCTATTGCAGACTTTTCATGCATTTTAGAGCTAGTCTAGCTTTCTGACCTTCAGATTCCAGCCTGCTAGAGACAGGCCAGTGTAAATATAAAATCTAACATCGTAAATGTACAAGTCAAGCAGTAATGATGCTAAACCTTTGTAGGTCATATGTAGCTAATAGCACAAATATCTTACCAAGCGTCAAGTAAAGGTTCAGCTTAATCAGTGGGATTGTGGGTAGTTGTTATATGGTACTGATCACATACATACATACATACATACATACATACCTCTTCACCATCCTCATCCTCAAGTATATGTCCTTCCTCAGTATGAAAGTTCTGTGTAGGATCGGCTGAGGGCGGGTGATTTCTCCAATCTCTGTGGTAGCCACAAATCTGGCAGTCCTGTTTGACTGAAAACAGCCTATCACTGCCTTCGATGGTAATACAGCACTCCTTATGACAAAGCCAACAGAACTGGAAGAGCTCCAGCAAACACTGTGTGCTTACAATCACCTCACTGCTCCTGGAAAAAAAATGCCATTCCTTTATTTGAATTATTGGAAAGAAGTTACAAAACCTAAAAGTGACATGGCTGAATTTGGTTTAAAACACAGCACAAAGTATAGACATACATTTTTCGTGATACAATACAATTTTGTGACATACACATATTTGTCTAGTATATTGCAGGTATCACAATAACTGTTACCATTTTTTTATGAAAACATGCCTATGATAATTTCAGAGTACTGTTCTTGGTTGACAGGAGGTGAAGTTAAGACTGTGGTCTTCTGCTGTTGTAGCTCATCCACCTCAAGGTTCAACATTCTGAGCATGCTAAAATGTTTTTCTGCTCACCACAGTTGTAAAGAGTAATTATTTGAGTTCCTTCAGACTTTCTGGCAGTTCAAAACCAATCTGTCCACTTTCAGACGGTCAACAACACTCAGTGCTACCATTTTGTATTAGAGACCGTTGTGTGTGAGATCAGCAATTTCTGAAAAACTCAAACCAGCCCATACTGTCTGGGCTGTAAAGTCTGTACATTCACACACATCAAACTTTTCTTCATTCTGATATTTGGTATAAAAACTAACTGAACCCCTTGACCTGAATTCTGCATTATCATTTTCCATTGCACTGTGGCCCACGATTGGCCAATTAAATGGATGGATGTGCAGGTGTTCCCAGACCATATATATATATATATATATATATATATATATATATATATATATATATATATATATATATATATATAAAATATATATTATATATTTCATTAAATTTCATATTTTTTCACATATCGATGCTATTGGTCAGTCCCCACGTGGGTCTGTTATTTTTACAAGTTATTAACCAATCTAAAGTCTTGAAAATAGCTTGAACACAAATCTCATAACTCCATTGGACACTTCAACTGTCCACCTCTTCCTCACTCCGTGGGAGAGCTTCACGGCATATTTCTCCTCAAGAAGAGTCGCAACGAATCAACATGTCTTCTGAGGTAAATGTCTTCAAAACACTGGGCTCAAAGAAAAAAAAAATCTTGACCCCCGCTAGTTCTGGTGCTCCTCTAAGGACAGGAATTTAGCGCAAGACAACGCGGACTAAACCCTGTGCACTGCAGATAAGGTACGGCGTTTTTTTTAATTTCCTGAAAAATAACGGTTTTGGAGATACAAGGATTCCGCCCGACAGCGACAATATTATATATATATATATATATATATATATATATATATATATATATATATATATATATAAATAAGAGAGAGAGAGAGAGATACAAATAAAAAGAGAAAGAAATAAAAAGTGAATTACTTACTTAAAAATGCTAGTTTCCTGATAAGTCTGAAGGCTCTTGACAGCTATAGAAGAAAATGAGAAAAATACTATAATGAGAATCCTTTCGCGATAACTGCTTACTTTAATTTAGCAACAGATTTTATTCCCAACCTTCACGCCATGACTTCTCTTCCACCTTGGAACATATTGACAGTGGATCAGGAGTGCTTTCTTCAACCAAATTCATCTATAAAAATAATGAATAAACATTGTGCAGTGAAATTTTGTTTTGACAATTCAGTTGCAGTTCAACCGACCTGCAGTTCATTTCATTAATAAATAAAGCCTAGTCTCATGAATTCATTACAAGTTTCCATATAATACCTTCTGAGATCTTCCTTTTCTGGTCATTCTCGAATTAACAAAAGTGCAAGATGATGCAGTATCACGTAGGTTGGTGAATGCGGGTTTGTGATCGGTCTGAGGAAATGATACAACCTCAGACTGAACTGGAAGCGCTGGTCTTGGGTCAACATCCAGGCAGAAATCCTGTAAAGAAATGTCAGACTGTCAATCTGTTAGTAAATCAGCTATAAAACGAGCTTTTTTTTTATGTCAGTTCTTTTCAGAAATTTTCAGTCAGTGATGGTATCAATGACGGTATCAACAAAGAGGCCTACCTGCTCACCTGATAATCACATCCATACTGTATGTGTTTCTTCCCCAAACTGCACAAAACTGTCTAAAATATTTATGTATTCTGAAGCATAACAATTTCCATTTAATGAAACTAAGTGGTCCAAACCTGTTATGGCATGACTATGCTCCTGTTCACAAAGCACAGAGCTCCATGAAGACATGGCTTGTTGAGGTTGGAGTAGAAAAACTCCAGAGATCTGAACTCAATCCTACTGAGCACTTTTTGAGATGAACTGGAACAGAGACTGCAACCCAGATCCACCTGACATCACTAATGCTCAAATCCTCAACAACATGCTCCCAAATCTAGTGGAAAGCCTTCCCAAGAAAAGTGGAGATTATTAGAACAGCAAAGGAGCAAATAATATGGATGTGTGTATACCATTATGCTCGTATATATGTTTGTTACACTACAGGGTATCCCAAAAGTCACTATCAGATAGCCTTTAAGAACGACAAACGAATAACATATAGAAATCTTTCTCATGGCTGGATCTGGAAGCTGCCACAAGGTTAAGATGAACTTTAACAGGAAACACAGTGAGCATCAAACATATTAACAACTTCCAAAAGAAGTGCCCTAAAATTGTCAAGTACCAAAGTGAGACTAGTGTACACAGTCCCTTGTATAGGAAAGTTGTGTGTGTGTATATATATTACATATATACACACACACACACACATCTATATACATATACATTATATATATATATATATATATTCCTACCACTTCATACTGAACTGCTCTAGAACAGACTTATAAAAGGTTTAAAGTTGTTTATAACCATAGCTGTACTTATCACCTTTATTTCTGACAGTGTACTAGCCTGTTAAAGTCAGATGCACGAGCGCGTGCGCGCGCGCTTACCTTAGCTTTACTGCTCTGAGGTAAATTTTGCGTAAAAACAGACGGAACCGCGGAATGTTCAAGAGCGTTATATAAAGACAGTTTTTTATAATCCTGAGGTAAAAAGTGATCACTGCACACTCGGAGGTGTTTCACACTGTCTCTGCTAATAACACCGGCGGCAAGTCGGTGCTTCATGGCTACAAGCCACAGCCTGCAAAACTCAACATCTTTCGGAAATCTGTGGAAATGTTGTCTAGAAGAACGTCTTCCCTTGTTACTGCATTCCGGCACACAACATTTAGTCACCATCTTGATAACACGCTTGACATTAATGTTTCTTGACAGAACCGAAAGCTCCACCGTTACCTCAGAAACAAGTCGCTTCACAAGCTTTAGTCAGGGCTGATTTTCACAATAAAAGTCACACAGAATGTTTATTTACATACACTTATCATATAAAACATACTTAGGCTTAGAAAACAATCAACCTGTTTATAATAAATGTAGAGTTATAATTACACAAGATCTCAGACAGCTTGTCAACACCACGGCTCATTTACTATAACGTCACATTAACATTGCTGTCATTTAGCAGACACACTTATCCAGAGTGACTTACAATTTATTTCAATTTATACAACTGAGCAATTGAGGGTTAAGGGCCTTGCTCAGGGGCCCAGCAGTGGCAGCTTGGTGGACCTGGGATTCAAACCCATGACCTTCCAGTCAGTAGTCCAACACCTTAAACACTAAGCTACCACATCCCTAACATACCACGTAACATAGCAGTGTAACACTAAATAGTGGTAATTGTAACCTAGTGTTTGTTCAGGTGCTTTTGGATGTTTGCCTTTATTTCTTTATTTAACGGCAAGTAGCATATTTATCTTTACTGATAGAAAAAAGAGCTTAACATGAAGAAATACCACTTGACCATGACGACTGTCTGGTATTTACTGTATATGGCCCTGAATTGGGAAGAACAACAGAACAATACCCAACTACAATATTGCAATGTTAATGATGTTCACTGACTTCACAATGGTGATATTTCTGACATTCTGAGTTGATGGCTTCTCAATAATTAAAAGTCAAGCCAGCAAATCTGAATGAGGAACTCATTCATTCATTCATTTACTACCGCTTATCCGAGCTTCTCTGACCCGAGAAGCTCGGATAAGCGGTAGTAAATGAATGAATGAATGAGTTCCTCATTCAGATTTGCTGGCTTGACTTTTAATTATTGAGAAGGAGCCTGTGCCTGTGCCTATCTCAGGCGTCATCGGGCATCAAGGCAGGATACACCCTGGACGGAGTGCCATCCCATCACAGGGCACACACACTCTCATTCACTCACACAATTACACACTACGGACAATTTTCCAGAGATGCCAATCAACCTACCATGCATGTCTTTGGACCGGGGGAAAAAAACAGAGTAACCGGAGGAAACCCCCGAGGCACAGGGAGAACATGCAAACTCCACACACACAAGGCGGAGGCGAGAATCGAACCCCCAACCCTGGAGGTGTGAGGTGAACGTGCTAACCACTAAGCCACCGTGCCCCCTCCGAATGAGGAACTGATTACAATGTTATACAGAATGTTATACACAATGTTATACACAATTACAATGTTGTAATGTTATAAAAGAAGCCAGTCACTGTTGTTGTTGTAAAAATGTAAAAGCTAAACATGTAAAAGTTAGCTAAATACCTTGTGCCATTTACTGTACATCATACAACAATCTGTGACCCAATTTTTAGTTTGCGTGACAAATAAAAATAAAAAACCCACAACAGCCCAAGAACAAGCTCTACTACCTTTGTTTCAGGAACCTGGATATTCTCCTTTCCTTCAGACACACGATGACTCTCAGCCTGGTGGAGGTTTTGTCCTCCACCATCACTTGTCACTGTGCCCACACATTTGCTCAGATGATCCACAAATCTGTTCTTCTTCTCCAATAACTTGTGACATTTGGGACAGTGGAAATGTGAAACAGGCTTGCAGTTCAGTCCACACTTGAAGATTACAAATCCTGCAACAAAACAACTATAACATGAAAAAAGAAGAAGGAGGAAGCTGGTATTTGTTATTCTTACATGGATCATTCTGTAGCAAATGTATAATACACAATGAATACTTTTGTAAAATATCTAATTGAGTGTTTGTGCAACAATATGCAGCAGCAGCGACACACAAAAGCAGTTGCTTGCCTTTAAATTTGACAGCCCTCTTTTCATGGGCTCTAATGTGTTTCCTCACTTTGCTCTCCACGGTTGGCTTAAACACCTCAGGCTTGCAGAATGGACAGTGATATTTAGTGCAGCACTGCACACATTTCGCCAGCTGAATCGGCCGTCCAGTTTGGATTGTAACATGCAGCTATAAAATAATAAAAATAAAATATAAGACCAAAATAAAGCCCTTGTCATCAAGTTTCTAGTATCAAGTGTGTCTACAAGTATTACCTCTGGCCATCATACCCATATGTGGTTCTTCCACTGAACACTACTTAACCCCAATGATATGCTCAAGCACAAATGGGTGTGGTGGTCAGAGGTACGCAGACTTTTTGCCACGTAGTTTAAATGCTCTACTCTGTCATTAAACTCTCATCTTGACAGCTATACATGAACATGGTGTGAGTATATTTCTAGCAGGTTTTCTTCTGGTGAACATGGATATATATGTCATGTCATAATTCATTATATGTTGAATTTATTAACAGAAATCTTCAGGCATTGTAATGGCTATAGCTGTCACAATAATAACCGATTTAATCAGCCTGCTCTTTATTTTCTTTTCCCTTTTAAAACCGTATGTGGGTCATCTTCTTCATAATACATGCTTGATACGGATGAGTAAAAATTGCTCTCCTGCCCTTGATATAAAAAAAGAAACGACTAAACAATGGAAGGAAGGAAGGAAGGAAGGAAGGAAGGAAGGAAGAGGAAGGATGGATGGATGGATGGATGGATGGATGGATGGATGGATGGATGGAAGGAAGTAAGGAAAAAGTGAAAGAAAGGAAAAAAGGAAAGAAAGAAAAATAAATAAGCCTCACCTGCTCTTCAAGAATAACAGCTGAGTGACTCTCCTGCTCTTCAGACATATCACAACTATCCACATCCTCCTTAATAGACACATTTTGCAGGTCCTCCTTTAACAAGAAGAGATTCTCTCTATCCCCATGTGCCACTGTGCCCACACATTTCACCAGATGCTCCAGGAACTTGTTCTTTTTCTCCACTAACTTACTACATTTTGGGCAGTGAAAATGTGAAACAGCCTTGCAGTTCAAGCCACATTTAAAGATTGCATATTCTGGAAAGAAATATGTATATGGAGTATATTTTTATATAGAAAAGAATAAAATTATATAAATAATGTACAATCGTTGCATGGTAAAAATATTTAATTTCCTGTCGAGCATGTGCACTGGGCAGTCGCTTGCCTTTAAATTTGACAGCTCTCTTTTCATGCGCTTTAATGTGCTTCCTCACTTTGCTCTTCACGGTTGGCTTAAAAATCTCAGGCTTGCAGAATGGACAGTGATATTTAGTACAGCACTGCAGACATTTTGTCAGCTGAATCGGCCCTCCGTTTTGGATTGTAACATGCAGCTGTAAAAGAAAAGGACAGAAAAATCCAGTAGAGGACTGTAGTAAAATTTGATTGATATCATCTGTATCATCAGTTGGGTATGCCATCAGGAACTATTAGACACAACACTTTCCATTATACCTACCATTATAGACCACCAGAAACACATTACAATACAACAGGAACCTTTAGAAAGCTCTACAGCTCTACATTAATGCTGGAGTTGGTTTTCCTACCTATATGTATTAGTATTTACAAAGTCATAAATAACTACAAAATACCATATGTCTTTCTCATAGCATTAAACTAGCTCCCTGGTCAACACTTTAGCCAGACAGTTAACATGGCTACTTCTAGAAAGCTATGTTAAATGGATGAATGGATTATGAAAGATAATTTTCATACCTTCTTCATGATTCTTTCTTCAAATGTTCTCTTTCTTGCATATGGTCACACTTCAGCTGGGCTTCTTCCACCCATTCTACTGGGCTGCTGGTGGAGGTCAGAGTTAGTACTGAGGGCTGAACTCCATATATTATACATAATGCATACCATAATGTATTTTGTATATTTTATTCTTTTGGAACGCCTTACAACCTTATTTTATAAAATGTGTACTGCTTAGTCAAATGATACAATCTGTATACAATCTCAGACAGTCCTTACTAAGCTCATAGCTCCAGCACAAAACTCTCAGGAATCTAAGGAAGCAATTTTCTTTTGCCATATCTTACAAAATACATTTTTTGTAATTGGGAGCCTGTGTACATTACCATCTGCTGGCAGAATGGAAAATTAACTATCTGTCTTTTTTCAATCTGTAGAAACAAATAAATTATTTAATCATGAGAAGTCTTTAAGAAGATTGTATAGAGCATTGTTGGGTTTCGGTGTGTAGAGTTCCACGACTTGCTGTTGAACTTCTACACAATAACATTGGTACAGAGATAAAGAGACTGCACAACTAGCTCTTTTCTGACCTTAAATCACTGTAAATCATACTTTCATACTACTGCTGTGGAGTGTGACATCACAAGTGAACATGGATAGCTCAAGAAAGTCTCTATAGATAAACACGTCTTGATGTACATTTGTGACAGCACTGGGTAAACAAAGGTAAATAAACATTCCCATGTTTTTACAAATTGAAATTTCACAAAGAACTGTTCCATTTTTATGCTACTCGTAAACATGCATTAGACACTATAATGCATTTATATCTGCTGGGGTCATTATGTACTGTTTATAGTAGGGTGCATGTGTACATGGAAGATACACAAAGAGCTCATGTTATACACATGTTCATGTTCTCAGCCTTAGGATTTAAGGCTTAGGATTATTAACTTATAACTGCACATTCTTTTATTCCTTTGTTTACACAGTTATTCCTCTTCTACTATAGCGATTCAAACGGTATCATTTACACATGAATGAAACGACATGCTTGTTACAGCTTTATGAATGAATTTATTCCTGTGTATCAATCCGCAAGACAAGTTAGTTCCTGTGTTAGTTTCGTTTAGCAGCAATAAAGTTTTCCAGCACCAGCCTCTCTGTATACCTGAACTTAATAAATAAATAAATACAATTATTTTAACAAGAAAAAAAAAGATACTGAGAGATACAGATGTGAATAATGAAATGTTCACCATATTAACAAATGGTGGTTTGAATTATAGCCATTTTTCAGCACCACTGATATTAATATGCCTAACGTTAGTCGCAAATACTAACTTATTAATTAACTGATTGTTAATAATCACATTTAATAAACAGCAATCCGATGCGCGCGTGCACGCAGCTTTTTAATTATGTTAATTAATAGCCGAATCACGGGTCTATATGTCTATATATACTACCTCAGTGTTAGTGCAGGGAGGTAACATCCATGTCACATCTAACAGACCTGACAAACCATTCTCCAGTACATCCAGTACATCCAGTATCTCCAGTATACAACTTCCACAACACAGCTCTGTTATCTGAAGCCAAGCTGATGAGCCAATCAGGTTGCAGATCTGCCTTCCGAAGTTCCTGCTCAAGAGCCAATCATATTCCGTGGAATTACGTCACGTCCTAGATGAAAGCTAATTTCTGTAAATGTCTATAAACGAATGTTTGTCAGATATGGAGTTGCAACCAGTATAGAAATCTGTATAAGACACAAAGGTTAAAACAGACAAAAGTATATGGACACATAAACATCCCATTCCCTTTGCTTTTATAATAAGCTCCACTCTTCTGGGAAGTGTTTCCATGGCTATGGGGGTTAGGGCAGTAATGTGGCCCAACAATGATGTCCGGCACGTTCCAGTTCATACCAGATGTTTTCAGTGGGGTTGTGGTAAGGGTTCGAGTTCGTTCACGTCAAAATTAAACATACCATGTCTTCATAGAGCTCTGTGCACTGGGGCATTGTCATGCTATCTCTTAGTTCCAGAGAAAGGAAACTGTAATGTTAGAGCATACAGAGACATTCAGGTTTTTTAAAATCTTGTCTCTACCTATAAAAATATTAGTATTTATGTTACAACTTTGTTGCACACAAAACTGCTGCACACTCAGACATGATCTCTGCACTCCTTAAAGCTGTGTACGTTTTATCTTTTGCGTTCATAAACTTACTACAGCTACTACTAATGTGTTTTACCTGTGAAATTCCTTAAAACACACTTTAGTGAAATCGTCAAGCAATAAAAATAAGTTTTCCCAGAAATGGTTCTGTAATTTGTGTTTATTGTGCAGGCACAAGAGAGAAAGTACAACTGAGTTAAAGGCAAAATATTATTTATTACATGCTTAATATATGCACCCTCAATAGACTTTTATTATAAACATCTTATTCTAGATCATTTATCATTTCCACTTCCTGAGTCAAACCAGATTCATGGCGTCTCAACTTGTGGTTCTTCAGGCTGACGTTGTGACTGAACGACACTCCGCACTGCTCACATGTGAAAGGTTTCTCCCCAGTGTGGACACGCATGTGAGAAGTGAGGTTGTCCATTTGGTTAAAGGAACGCTCACATGTTTGGCATTTGAAAGGCTTTTCTCCAGAATGGATAAGTTCATGCCTTCTCAGATGGTTAATATCCTTAAAGCCTTTCACACAGACATCACACGCATATTTATGTGGCCCTCTGTGGGATGAGACGTGGTTATTGCGTTTGTGAATGCTGCTAAACTTCTCTGGACAATCTGGACAGCTGTACGGTTGATTTTCCTTAGGATGAGTCTGCTCATGGTCCAGTTTTGCCGATCTGGTTTTGAAAACCTTTAGACAGTATTTACACGGGTGATCATAATCCGAATGGAGCTGCGTGTGGTGCGACTTTAAGCCAACTTCGGTGAGGAATCTTTTTCCGCACTCTGGACAGATGAAGAATTTAGACTTGTGTTCACATTTATGTTTTTTTAAACCTCTGGATTCAGGGTTTGCTATGACAAACTTACCACAGTCCTGACACAGTTTGTAGAACGGTTTGGAGCCGTGCTCCTGTTCGGCATGTTTCTGAAAACTGGCGACGTCATCAAACCGAACAGGAAGCGTTTCGATACGATGCGTTTGAATGTCGTCACCTGCACTGCACTGAGCACAGCAGAAGACTTTCTTGTGTCGAAGGACAGAACAAGAGAGCGAGGCCTCGGTCCCACATTGTGTACACCACACCACAAGTTTACCCTGACCTTCCTCCTTTAAAGCTGTGAACATGTCTTCATCCATGGTCACATCAGAGTCTGTGGCTTCTTCGTCTAAACATGGCTCCCACTCATCAGAGCTGTCTTTACTATTAAACTTTCTCTTTCTTTTCTTTCTCACATCTTCTTCCTGCAGACTTGCTTCGTCATCATCACTACGTAAATATGACCCATCCTTTTCGATAAACACCTGCTCACTGCACTCATTATCAGATGACACAATCTGAACCACAACCTGCAGGATACAGAAAGCTTTTGTTAAGGACACTTAGGATAATATTAGTATTATTACTGCACACTGTTTTCTATTTTATGATCTTTAATATAATTTATTTTATGAAACTGTAGTACAAAGACTTTTCACTTTTTTAAATGTGCTCGTGTTGTTTGAGAAAGAACAAATACTTCTGCACACCTCCTCGTCGTCTTCATGCTTCAGTGAATGTTCTATCTCAGTATGAATGATCTGAGTAGGTTCAGCTGAAGGCGGGTGACTCCTCCAGTCTCTGTGGTAGCTGCAGCTCTGACAGTCTTGTGTGACTGAAAACAGCCTCTCATTGCCCTCAATGGTAATACAGCACTCTTTATGACAAAGCCAGCAGAACTGGAAGAGATCCAGCAAACACTGTGTGTTCACAATCACCTCATTGCTCCTGAAAAAAATAAGGACAGATTTTCAGAATTTCTGTTTCAGTGCCTTGTAAAGCCTCTCATTCTATTACTCTTATTGTGTTACATTCTGGAGCTGCAATAAAATAAAGAAAAAGATAAGATAAAGATTGTATATCAGGAATCTACAAAATAGCCCATAATATGAAGTTAGCAGAAAATCAGTGCTTGCGAATAAAACCCCTATGCTTGCCACCAGAAGTCAGGAGTCTGTAGAATGGAGTGAATTTGTGTGCAATTTAAAGGTTACAAGATACATAAATACAGTTATTCCTGGAATGCACTACAAGATGATGGAAAATTTAAGCAAACTGTGCAAACAGGAGACAACAAAGTTCTGGAAAAGTATTAATCATGGCTTGGATATATAATCAGAAACCACAAACTTAAAAGATTATGAAGACAGAGCAACATTATATCCCTTAAAAAATATAAACGGATAGAATATGGTAGACTAGTGACTCTGCCAAGAGGAGGCTGTGCACAAAATTTCAGTGATTAGATAAGAAGGCAATAGTCAATAGCAGTAAACAAGAGGCCAAGGGTAGCTCTGAAGTAGTTGGAGTTATCCACCAGGACAGGACGGTCATTGCTGAGATACTTCACAAAAGAAGAGATGTAAGAACTGAAACAAAGCCTTAGGAGATACACAGCACTTCTTAGTAACCAGAGAAAGTAAGCCATGCAAAAAAGCATGGTGGTGTTAGTATAATTTGTGTGTGCGTGTGTGTGATGGTGGTGGCGGCATCAGGGTGGGGGCACTTTTCATTAGCATCTTCATGCATTAATATATCTTCTGAAATGTCTGTGTAGATTCATCCAAAGATGGGTGACTCTGCAGTGAAGCATGTTGGTGCTAGGAATCTAGGCAGAATTGAGGGCAGTCCAAGAAGAAATCCTCAATTTCTGTCCAAGAGGGGTTAATAGAAACACAGCCAACAAATGTCTGCCATTTTTATATCTTATTTGTGTCACAGTTATTATTTGTGTCACAATCATACACAGTGAAATTACACATACTATTCATTTCTGTTTAAAACCAAGAGAGAAAAAAGAAGTCATGTCCCTTACCTAAAAATGTTACATCCTTGAGGAGTCTGAAGGCTTTTGACCGCTGTGAGGATTAAAAAATAAATCCAAATGAATCCATGAGTAGATAATAACTTGAAGCTAACATGCATAATCAGAAGTTCCTCCTGCCTTTAATCCATGAGCTCTCTTCCACCTCAGAACATGTTGTGACTGAAGCAGGTGCATTTTCTTTTCCAGAAAACCCCTTTAACATCAAAAAAATAAAGATTATATGTAGTACATTCCAACTTTAGTTATCAGCAAGTCTGGCCCTGAAGATATTATACTACCACGTGGTGACCGGTGCTGTTAAAGGTGGTGTGCACGATGTTTGAAAGCCAATGTTGATATTTGAAATCACCAAAACAAACACGCCCCTAACCCAAATGGGTGTTACCCGTTTTGATAGCTCCACCCCACACATACATTCTGTATGTGCTGGGGCAGCTGGCCGAGGGTATATTTTTATCAATAAATGAGTAATACTAGGTTAATAAAAATGTGTTTTTGTAGTACTGTGTGTTGTACTGTGAAAGGTTTAGTTCCGTTTCATGCGAAAGACAACGAACAACAACAAGAACCCGAGGCAGAGTTAACAGCAGGTATATTGCCGCATATTGACAAGACACTCCCCTTTATGCTAATGTCAGACATGCACACTGAACACTCTCTCCGCCACGTATTGAGAAGACACGCCCCTTTCTGCTCATTGGCTACATGTTTGCTTTGTTGGTCGGCCCGACTCAGTTTTCTGAAGCATTTTTCAAACATTGTACACCCCACCTTTAAGTATTATATGAATTAGTTTATTATAACACAACAAATAGTTATGTTCATTATTGAGGTCATAGGAACTGACAACACTTATCCAAACACGAAAGCTATAAAGCAAAAAAAAGTTTATAAATAATGTCAGTATGGGATTAATGTGTTCGGTTAGTGGATTAAAAAAAAAATTAAAAAAATCTACGGCTCAAATACATAAACAAAATGTTCCTGTATGGGATTAAACAGTTGGGTTATGCCTGCGTTAAGTGTAGATTTAGTTCACAGTTATGCTTCCTACATATTTTTCACTTTTCTAGATTTATAGTTAAATTCTATTTTTATTCTAACATTTTAATTTTATGCTTGGACTTTTTATGACCTGGACTTTCTAAAAAAGCCGTCACTGAGTGTTGTTCTGTGTACATGGTTGTGTATGATACAAATCAAATTAGAAGTCATGGAAAATGTCCAGAACTTTTTTTTATTAATCTTATGTTTGGTTTGTTGTGACCTTGTAAAGGATAAAGGAGATGTATCTGTATCTATACTAGATAAATGGGAGTTTAATCTCCTGTTATATATATTTTTAGATACTTTTATAGACACAAGTATGGTAATTAATGTCCAAAGCACTAAGTGACTAAAGCTCTGAAACACCAGTTTTGATATTTGCAAAAATATATATAAAAAAAAGGGGAAAATAAACTAGAATAGAAAATGGGTTTTAAAAATGGCGGACGTTCTGACGCTGCATGATGACGTAAAATTGATTAGTGTTTGTAAGCTAAGAATATTGTGTGAGGTAAAATAACGTATTCTCAAAACAAAACTGACCCAAATAAAAGTACACAGTTGATGTTTGAGTCGAAAAATCTATAAATGTACCTCAGGTTGACTTTTAATATGGATCTGAGAAGGTCTTCTACCCGGCTTGCGTTTTGTCTGGAATAAAGTCGGAATTGCTGTTTTCTTTAAAACCTTTTTTGGTGGACATCCCAGTAATTCAGCCTTTAAATCCCTCTCATAGTCGTCAGGTCTGAAATGTTGGCTACACACTCGTAAATACGCGTATTTCTTCTCCGTTTTGTTTACAACCTTCCCGATAGCCGCTAACCATTTACTGCAAAGCTCCAAGTCTTTTTCAGGGAAACGGTGAAAAACGACGCCTTTAACTTTGGCCTGTTTGCGTTTCCCACATCCAGGGACACTGCACCTCCACGACATGCTTCAGATAAACACGTATAACGCAAGCAGGGTTGCCACATCCACCAAAAACAAAACCGCAAACACGCCCCCCCCACACACACACACACACAGTTCACACATTTTCTAGACACCTAAGTTGTTGTTTTTTTTTAGTTTAATTTCATATCAAATACTTCATTAACGTATCAGTATGTTAGATTTGATCAGATGTCCTCATACTTTTGGACATACACAGTGTAAGAAATACAAAACTGTAAGAAAATTAAAGGATGAGGGTGAAGATCTTAATGAAGAACAAGAAGTTTATTCCAACATAGCAGTAACAAAACACGTGAAATACTTTGGGTTCATCAGAGTCAAGGAAAACACACAGGACAAATCCTTCTCAAGCATTTCTGCAGGGGATGTGGTAGCCTAGTGCTTAAGGTGTTGGGCTACCAATCAGAAGGTTGAGTGCAATTCCCACAACCACCAAGCTGCCACTGCTGGGCCCCTGAACAAGGCCCTTAACCCTCAATTGCTCATGTTGTATGAAAAAAAAACAAGATAAAATGTAACTCGCTCTGGATAAGGGCGTCTGCTAAATGCTGTAAATGTAAGCATTTTATACTGTTTTCAGTCTTTGTAGTTTAAATGAGGTTCAGTGTAAGAACTGAGTATCTCCAAAATGCCTGGGTCACACATTGTCGTCTAGTAGGATGTCTTTAAATGTTAATCATGGTCAAGTACACCTTGGATTGGTATTGTTACAGTTATCACCCAAATGGTCACTTTAAATGGTAATCACAGTCACATAGACCCCTTGTTAGTGGCGATCCTCGATGTCCTGCTGCCGCTCCCATACTAACAATTTAATCACGTTTATTCATTAGTTCATTAAGTTCTTTCCGATGTGTATCTTGGGAGTGGAATCTGGGTGCATACAATCTTTCATGTCTTACAACAGGTTACCCTTTGTTTATACATGTATTATATATTTTCCTATATTTCACAGTCTTTAAGAATGACTTTGGTAAAAGAAGGCCATGGTGCATGAGAAAAAGATCAACAGTTCTTCATAAGCGTGAGACATGACTTCATGTGTGTTTACAGAGAAATAGCAATGTAGAGGATGTTAAAAAGGATTAATTTTTCCCTTGTGTATAGAGAATATTTTGGACATCCTGTGGGGAATTTGCAAACATTTTAAGCATTGTCCTTCCTCATATCTGCAATGATGGTTGTTCGCTCTAGATACTGTTGTGCAGTCAAAAATGTGAAGCTATACGAATAACCATGTGACTTGTTACTAGTAAAGGAAACAGATGAAGTTAAGTAATTCTGCTTATTGTTTATTTAAGTGCCTGCTTTACAAAGACACTGCAGGAGTCTTCAGGGATAAAACTTTTGTTATGATGGTACACAGTACAGCCTCTTTGGATATCATTAAGTCAGTGACAACAAAGAGAGCATCAAAATCTGTAACTTCCAAAATGTCTCACATGATCTGCTGATATAAATCAGACTCGTTAACAGTTTCTTTCGAAGGATACTGTTCCTGTTTTCTGCCTGGACTAAAGTCAGAGAGAACCTAAAAAATGTTCTCCATTGCCGCCCAATGTGATGCATTTTATATTAAGGCAGTCAGAGCGTTACTATGGAGCTCCCACTGCTGCACTCATCCCCTTATTCTGTACATCATTAAGCACTTCTTTTTCCTGAGTCAAACCTGAGTCATGGCGTCTCTGCTTGTGGTTCTTCAGGCTGACGTTGTGACTGAACGACTCTCCACACTCCTCACACACAAAAGGTCTCTCTCCAGTGTGGACACGCATGTGAGCACCAAGATTTTCCATTCGGTTAAAGGAACGCTCACATACTTGACATTTAAAAGGCTTTTCTCCAGAATGAATTAGCTTATGTCTCCTTAGCCTGTTAATATCCCTGAAGCCTTTCTCACAAACATCACACACATATTTATGTGGTCCTCGGTGCGACTTAACATGGTTATTTCTTTTGTGAATATTGTCAAACTTCTCTGAACAGTCCGGACACCTGTACGGTTGATTTTCTTTAGGATGAGTCTGCTCATGCTCCAGTTTTGTTGACCTGGTTTTGAAGACCTTTAGACAGTATTTACACGGGTGATCATAATCCGAATGGAGCTGAGTGTAGTGTGTCTTTAGGCCGCCCTCAGTGAGGAACCTTTTTCCGCACTCTGGACAAATGATGAATTTGATTTTATGCTCACATACATGCTCTTTTTTTGCTATGACAAACTTACCACAGTCCTGACACAGTATATAAAACGGTTTGGATCCGTGCTCCTGTTCTGCATGTTTCTGAAAACCAGCGACATCATCAAACCGAACAGAATGTGTTTCAATATCGTCACCTGCACCGCACTGAGCACAGCAGTAGACTTTCTTGTGTCGAAGGACAGAACAAGAGAGCGAGGCCTCGGCCCCACATGGTGTACACCACACCACAAGTTTACCCTGACAGTCCTCCTTTAAAGCTGTGAACATGTCTTCATCCATGGTCACATCAGAGTCTGTGGCCTCTTCGTCTAAATCTAGTTCCTGTTCGTCTGAACTGTCTTTCATTTTAGACATCTTTATTTTCTTTTTTACTTCCTCTTCCTGCAGGTTTGTGTCTTCATCGTTACTAGATAAGTATGACCCACCCTCTTCGGTGAGCTCTTGTTCTTGGCTCTGCTCACTGCACTTGTTACTTGTAGATCCAGTCTGTACCACCATCTGCAGGATAGAGAGATGTTGTCATCAACATAGATATAGTATAGATACAGACATAGTAGCTGATTACATAAATACACACCTCTTCATGCTTCCCTGTATGTTGTATCTCAGTATGAACGGTCGGCGTAGTGTCGTCTGAAGGCGGGTGACTCCTCCAGTCTCTGTGGTAGCTGCAGCTCTGACAGTCTTGTGTGACTGAAAACAGCCTCTCACTGCCCTCAATGGTAATACAACACTCTTTATGACAAAGCCAGCAGAACTGGAAGAGCTCCAGCAAACACTGTGTGTTCACCAACACCTCGCGACTCCTGCAAAAAAAGGCTTGCTTGTTGTTTATTTAGTATACTGTTTAATTATTCTGAAATAAAATTGGACACAAATACACAAGACATTTTCAATAGATGCACAGTAGATTTGAACAGGAGTTGCTTACTTGAAAATGTTAGATCCTTGAGGAGTCTGAAGCCTCCTAATAGCTGTTGGGAAAGAAGTAAATAAGAAAACCATCTACTTCAAGCCAAGTCAGTAATAATCTTAGCTTATTGTGTTCAACAAGGTTTAAACTCAGGCCTCTACCTTTACGCCATGATATTTCTTCAACCTCAGAACATGTCAAGTGAAGAGCAGGTGCATTTTCCTTTCCAGAAGAAACCTATCAAAAATGAATAAATATAATACATTTTTAACCACAAATTAAAAAAAAAACACATCTTCCAAATATCCGTGAATCCTCCAATGTGTACTGCAACAGCTATATATGGTTGAAATGACAATAAAAGCTTCTTCACTTGACTTGACAAAGAAGCACCACCACATACATGTGTGAGGGTCAGATGCCTACATACTTTTGGCCATCTTTTGAACTATTACACAAATTCACAAAGTTATTTTGTCAGGTTATACTTTGCATTCTCACAGGTAAGCTTGCTAGTTACTGTATACTATAAGTAAAAACGAATGTTTTTGTATGTACTGTATATGTATATAGCAGGAAAGCTCTAAAACAAACACACACCTTTACCTCAGGTTGACTTTTATTATGGATCTGAGAAGGTCTTCTACCCGGCTTGCGTTTTGTCTGGAATAAAGTCGGAATTGCTGTTTTCTTTAAAACCTTTTTTGGTGGACATCCCAGTAATTCAGCCTTTAAATCCCTCTCATAGTCGTCAGGTCTGAAATGTTGACTACACACTCGTAAAGACGCGTATTTCTTCTCCGTTTTGTTTACAACCTTCCCGATAGCCGCTAACCATTTACTGCAAAGCTCCAAGTCTTTTTCAGGGAAACGGTGAAAAACGACGCCTTTAACTTTGGCCTGTTTGCGTTTCCCACATCCAGGGACACTGCACCTCCACGACATGCTTCAGATAGAGTCTCAAGTCTGATCCACAGCTTTAAATATGACAAAACTATTTTGTTTCTTTTTCCACGTTAATTGTTTCTTCGAGGTTTTCTTCTTCCTTGTGCATCGTGATCACTGCCCTCTACTGTAAAGGTGCTTTCAATGGGATGGTAAACTGTTTACTCTATCAGAAACCCCTTTAAAGGTACAATAGTCAATAATTTTCACTTCTTGCTAGTACAAATAATATAGAAATATATGTAGAAATGCTGACAAAACAATTACAGTTCAAGACATTATATTGACATGTCCTCAATGTCCCTTACACATCATTAGAAATAACTGCAACTTAATTGTTAGGTACTGTATCCTAGGTATGAATACATTCATTCTCTGTACTACATGAATTCTTTCCACATATTATTTATTTATTTATTTTCTGTAGAGTGTAGATATGCATTTACTTCAGCCAAAGGAAAAAAAAAACTTTTTTTGCCATACATTTTAAGCCGATGTTAGAGATTTGAGGCCTATTTTATGTAAATGAATGTTGTCATGCACAAGCACATGTGTATACATCTGTGTCACCCATGTGTAATAAATAGCAATGTTATTGTACACTCAGGTGAGTCTTACACACATATTTAGAACTTGTTTTCTTGATGTTTTGATAAATGAGACCCTATGATACTGAATACAAGAAAGTAAGTTCTTTTAATAATAGCAAACCATCTGGACTGAAATTTATCCATGCTGTTTTTCCAACTGTGTAAACATCAAGTCAAGTCAAGTCAAGAAGATTTTATTGTCATTTCAACCATATATAGCTGTTGCAGTACACAGTGAAATGAGACAAAGTTTCTCTAGGAACATGGTGCTACAAAAAACAAAGACAGAGCTAAGGACTTAGTAAGTAGTCCTAGATTCATAAAGTGCAACTGTGCAACCTGGTGCAAACAGTGCAGGACAAAATACAAACAAGACAGTGCAGGACAAAAGACAGTGCAAACAAATAATACAAGACAATACACAAAAGACAATACACAAAAACAGCGTCGACCAGTGTAAATACTGTATGTCCAACCAATATTACATGTGCGGAAATACTGGAACGAACACATTACTATTATAGCAGCCTGAGGTTGGGTTAGTTACCTGAGGTTGGGATGCAACATGGGATGCAACGTTTAATCAATGTTAAAACGTCAACAGTAATCAATGTTAAACATGATTTATGTATGAAAACATAATTATAATGTATGTTTTCTCCTTTTGTGTTGGGCTGAGCGTCTAAATGATTAAGAATGTAAAGACAAAGGTTTGGAAATTTCATAAAACCACATATATTACCTTAACTCTCACATAAATAAAAGTAAATGACTTTTTAGTATCTTCCACATGGGCTTCTTAGTGACTGTGTATGTGGGTGGACGTTGTAGCCTTTTTCAAATTGGTGAAGGAAAAATAAAATTAATAAATGGTTGAATTCAAATCTTTCTGTAATTCCCACAAACAAAACATCTTCGACCCAAGTTTATAACATTTATACTCCAGTAATAAATATATTAGCTTGCTGTTAGCTCATAGTGGTTTGTGGGTGATTTCTAAGTAAAAATATTACGTATTCTAGTTTTGACTTCATCATCTCTTTGACTACATTAATTCTCTCCATAAATTGTCATTTTTCTTCTGTACAATGTGGAGACATGGAGTCCTACAATGTGTGACAGAAGAAAAGAAGAAAAATGTTGGTTTCTGAAGGTAGTTTTGACAATATATTTGAAGTGTTAAGTGTCAAAAAAATATTATTTTGCTCTACTTCAGGCAACAGTATATTCTTAGAACTTTTGACATGCTAATCTCTAGCATTTTGAGCAGGTTATACTGTACTTTTGTTTACCATATAACACTCATATAAATAAATGAAGTCATGCACTAGCACATCACATCCATTGTGTTCAGCTGTGTCTAACAATGTGTAATAAATAGCGCTTTACTTGTAAATTGAGGTGAGCCGTACACAGATTTAGAATTTTTTTGTTGCATTTTTAATAAATGAGACCCAAAGATGCTCAATAATGACACAGTAAATATTGTAAAACAGAATACAAATATGTTAATGGAAAAGAATACTTTTTGTGTAAATATGCTGAAATTTTTAGCATCTAACAAAGAATTTTTGTTTAAAAAAATTATTTATTCTATTACCCTTCAACCATAATAGTTATTTTTATATTTGTAATAGCGCTGTTAAAATCATCTGGATTATGATTTACTGTAGATTGAATGTTATGCCAGATAAACAGATACACAGAGAATGCAAAATTACATGAATACATGAAGAGAAGGATGAACATCTTTCCATGAACATTACAGCTTCACAAGTAGTATTGTCAGAGACTGGGTCTATGCCCTGCTGGAGCACTGGGGGGCGCTAGCAGGTGTATTGTTCTTATCTTCATGTGATTA
>NC_083466.1:27089874-27206525 GCF_030014155.1 Tachysurus vachellii | reverse complement strand
TATAGGGTTGGGGGTTCGATTCCCACCTCCGCCTTGTGTGTGTGGCGTTTGCATGTTCTCCCCGTGCCTCGGGGGTTTCCTACGGGTACTCCGGTTTCCTCCCCCGGTCCAAAGACATGCATGGTAGGTTGATTGGCATCTCTGGAAAATTGTCCGTAGTGTGTGATTGTGTGAGTGAATGAGAGTGTGTGTGTGTGCCCTGCGATGGGTTGGCACTCCGTCCAGGGGGTATCCAGCCTTGATGCCCGATGACGCCTGAGATAGGCACAGGCTCCCCGTGACCCGAGGTAGTTCGGATAAGCGGTAGAAAATAAATGAATGAATGAATGTTCACAACATTAGCTATGTTTGTTGTTGTGTGCTGTTGTGTTATATTTTGTTTCTACAGGGAGTGCAGAATTATTAGGGAAGTTGTATTTTTGAGGATTAATTTTATTATTGAACAACAACCATGTTCTCAATGAACCCAAAAAACTCATTAATAGCAAAGCTGAATATTTTTGGAAGTAGTTTTTAGTTTGTTTGTAGTTTTAGCTATTTTAGGAGGATATCTGTGTGTGCAGGTGACTATTACTGTGCATAATTATTAGGCAACTTAACAAAAAACAAATATATACCCATTTCAATTATTTATTTTCACCAGTGAAACCAATATTACATCTCAACATTCACTAATATACATTTCTGACATTCAAAAACAAAACAAAAACAAATCAGTGACCAATATAGCCACCTTTCTTTGCAAGGACACTCAAAAGCCTGCCATCCATGGATTCTGTCAGTGTTTTGATCTGTTCACCGTCAACATTGCGTGCAGCAGCAACCACAGCCTCCCAGACACTCTTCAGAGAGGTGTACTGTTTTCCCTCCTTGTAAATCTCACATTTGATGATGGACCACAGGTTCTCTATGGGGTTCAGATCAGGTGAACAAGGAGGCCATGTCATTAGTTTTTCTTCTTTTAGACCCTTTCTTGCCAGCCACGCTGTGGAGTACTTGGACGCGTGTGATGGAGCATTGTCCTGCATGAAAATCATGTTTTTCTTGAAGGATGCAGACTTCTTCCTGTACCACTGCTTGAAGAAGGTGTCTTCCAGAAACTGGCAGTAGGACTGGGAGTTGAGCTTGACCCCATCCTCAACCCGAAAAGGCCCCACAAGCTCATCTTTGATGATACCAGCCCAAACCAGTACTCCACCTCCACCTTGCTGGCGTCTCAGTCGGACTGGAGCTCTCTGCCCTTTACCGATCCAGCCACGAGCCCATCCATCTGGCCCATCAAGACTCACTCTCATTTCATCAGTCCATAAAACCTTAGAAAAATCAGTCTTCAGATATTTCTTGGCCCAGTCTTGACGTTTCAGCTTGTGTGTCTTGTTCAGTGGTGGTCGTTTTTCAGCCTTTCTTACCTTGGCCATGTCTCTGAGTATTGCACACCTTGTGCTTTTGGGCACTCCAGTGATGTTGCAGCTCTGAAATATGGCAAAACTGGTGGCAAGTGGCATCTTGGCAGCTGCACGCTTGACTTTTCTCAGTTCATGGGCAGTTATTTTGCGCCTTGGTTTTTCCACACGCTTCTTGCGACCCTGTTGACTATTTTGAATGAAACGCTTGATTGTTCGATGATCACGCTTCAGAAGCTTGGCAATTTTAAGAGTGCTGCATCCCTCTGCAAGATATCTCACTATTTTTGACTTTTCGGAGCCTGTCAAGTCCTTCTTTTGACCCATTTTGCCAAAGGAAAGGAAGTTGCCTAATAATTATGCACACCTGATATAGGGTGTAGATGTCATTAGACCACACCCCTTCTCATTACAGAGATGCACATCACCTAATATGCTTAATTGGTTGTAGGCTTTCGAGCCTATACAGCTTGGAGTAAGACAACATGCATAAAGAGGATGATGTGGTCAAAATACTCATTTGCCTAATAATTCTGCACTCCCTGTATGTAACGGAGTAACTTTGTTTTGTCTTAATCATGTCGTAGTTTCTAACTTTTTTGTACTGGCTTATATTATATTTGTTCAATTTGTCATCTTGTTTTATGTTTTTGTCTAATAAATTGTGGTTCGTCTTTATCCCTGCATTTGGGTCTGTTAAATCTATGTCATGTCATCATCAACGTGGCAAATATGGTACATGTAAGAATGAAAAAAAATTATAGTTATTATTATGATCAAAAAACATTAAATCTTAAATGGTTAGAAATTCAATGTGAAATATTAAATCTTTAAAATTATAATTACTGAATAAGCACAATGTATTTTATTAACCGAAGAAAATTTTGCTTTCTTGATGCAGACATGTTCATTATTCCATATGTATTACATCATGTTACACAAACATATGTAATCTCCTCAATTCATTTATTTACCACTAATAAAATTTTTCAATTTAATTAAACCTTCTGTTACATACGCAATTACAGCATGAACTCTTTCCTCTGATTCAGGCTGAATCTTCCTTAGGTCTCTTAGATTCTTAGCAAGAACATTTCTTCCAGTTTCCTCAGCTCGAGGGATCAAGAATTCAAGAGATTGAACAATGAAAGCAGAGTCTGGCTTCAGAGCAATCTCTGACAGTTTCATAATGGTGTTGTAGGCTTCTTCCACCAGATCAGCTTTTTCTTTTTCTTTCTCGGTCAGTTCTTCTTGCAGTCTCTTCTCTATGCTAGTTTTCTCCTGTTCCTGTCTCTTGTTGCTTTCAAACTCTCTTTTTACGTTCTCAAAGGACTCCGAGTCAAACTTGGTAATTGATTTTGTATTGCTGAGAGTTTCATATTGTTTTTTAAGTTCATCAAATGTCATGTTGCTGTTTTCACTGCGTGTAACGTATTTCTTGTTCTCTCTGACATGTTTAGTGTAGTGACATTTGCCTGTACATACAGTGCAGTAGCCTTTTTTTATGACTTTACACAACTTGGCATTCAGGGCACACCAACAATTGTACTCATGACAGTTTTCCTCACAGACAGAGCAACTGGACACCATTCTGTTCCTCCATGAAGCACCTTCAATGGGAACTTTTTCTTTGTAATATTTGATGACCGTAAAAGTAAAGTTTTCATCTCGCTTAATCTTTTCATGGTTTTCCTCAAGAGCTTTCTGTATTTGAGTCAGTTCTTTACTTTTGTACTCTACAAACTCAATGCGGTTTTGTAGATTAGAAATACAGGCTTCAAGTCGTTTGGATTCAGTCAGAACACTTTCAGTCTGCACTAAACTTTTTCTGTTCTGTTCGACCAGTGAAGCAAAGAAATCATTTAAAGTTTTCACATTAAGATCCCAAAATCTCTGTAAATCTTTGTTATACTTGTTGATCCTCTTCTTAGTTTGGCAATTGTTAAATAAGAAATGCTCAGGTTCATTTTCTTCATCTTTCCTGCAGGGAATCCCTGCTTTCTTGATGGCATTAAGAACATCATCTGGAGGCAGTCCATCTGAGTGAGTGATAAATATCACAATGTTGTTCTCTATGTCTTTACCAAATAAAGACAAAACTGCATCAAAGATGTATTGCAGTCTGTTATAGAGTCGATTCTGAGATCCATTCACTACCAGACACACTGCATCAATTTCTTTCACTCCACTATCACTGTGAAACAGATTGTAGAGATTCTCAGCGATCTGTTTGTCATATTCTGTTCCCCTGGTGTCTCCATAACCTGGTGTGTCAATGATGGTCAGACAGATTGTATTGTTCTGGGTAAACACCTCATACACAGTGACTTTAGTTGTTTGTGTTTCTGACTGATCTGACTGATTCTCTCCCCCCTCTGTGATCTCAAACCACACTTCATCTGTAAATGTCACCCCGAGTATATAATTAGTCATTGCATTAATCAGAGTAGTTTTGCCTGTTCCAGTTTCTCCTACCATCAGTACAATTTTGTTTCGCATATTGATGTCTCTCTGTCCAAATGTCCATTTTGTCACTGAGCCGTTTTCACCAAGATTGCTTTTGGTTGTAAGCAGACGATATTGTGCAGGTGGACCTTCACTGATTAATTTACTCTTCTGGAGTAAATCACGTACAGTATACAATGTCTCTTGAGATCTGTTAAATACAATTACGGATAAAAATCTGGTTTAATGTTATGGAATTCATATGTTAAATGTCTATAATCATTTCAAAACATCTAAACATACATTCTTCTGAAAATGTTTTTGTTTACCATTTGATTGTAAAAAGTAATCCACTTACCCTGCAGCCATTATGCTAGTTCAATTTCCACAAATTACACACAAGAGTCACAACTGCATGACCTGTTAATGAAATGTTAGTATTATTAACACACTGAACATATATAAAGAGGTTACACTATATTCTCTCTCTCTCTCTCTCTCTCTCTCTCTCTCTCTCTCTCTCTCTCTCTCTCTCTCTCTCTATCTATCTATCTCTTTGTCCTTTTTTTCAAAATTTCTTGTTAGAAATTTCAGTAAATCCTTTAAATTTACCCATTTACACATCTTGGGTGTTTTATCTGTTTAAATATACTTAATCTTTAATTGTATCAACAGATAAAATGTTGATTTGGTTTTTAAAATAAAATTAGGGTTATACATTTCTTGAAATAGTGATTTAATGATTTGTTGTCTAACCTTTTTGAAAGAGAAAATAACAAATCTAACTTGTGGTAAAACCATAAATGTAAATCATTAGAAAATTGATGAAAAAAATGATGTATATTTAAAAATGATGTATATTTACAGACATTTACACCTTACCTTTATACAGTACTACACAATAGAAGCTTTCATTGTTTCAGTCTTTTAATTGTTGGTTCTGCTTGATCCAGATTTAGATTATTACAGGAGACTTTTTTTTACAGGAGAAAAAAAGGTTTGTTTGCTTGTTTGTTTGTTTTTTCCCCACAAGGTAAAAAAAAAGAATTGATTTGTGTTTTTAATGATATTTATGTGTTTTTAAACTTGTCCCTCAAAAAAAAAAAAAAAAAATTGACATCATCTTATTTTTCTCTTATTCATTTTCCTAAGTTCTTATAACTGATATTTTTTATTATTCTCTTCATTATGAATAATTAATTTATTTTAGAAAGGTATGTATCTTTTTTACTTTAACTTATTTTAATAAAACCAAATAAACTAAAATGTTTTTAGAAAATTACAAGTGTAAGTATAATCGTATTTAAGTATACTTTACCTGCTTTAGAAATGTAGATGTCTTTCAGGAGCAAGATAAAAAATAGAGATACTTAACTCTGTTGTGACTATTAACAGCAAGAATTATGTGGTCACCTGATGAAGGAGACACACCTGAATGTTAAAACCTAGCCAATGAACATCACTGAGTAAGTTGTTACCAGGCATCAAAACACAAAAACACAAGAGGTTATGTGACCCTATTTTCCCTCAGACTTTCAGTTCTCCATAGTGACAGCTCGCTAGCGACACCTGCGTATAAACAATTATATTGACAGATGAAGAGCATTTACATTAAAATTATTATTATTTTTTTAATTCAAAATTTTTCACAATCTCTAAGATAATCATAAATAACATCCATCTCTTTCCTTTCAAATGATTCACTGTCTATTTTTGTTTTCAACACTACCCCAAGTCGTTGGTCTTTGCCTACAGTATTTATCACCATGGCCATGATCAGGAGGTTTGCATATATGCTGAAAAACAGTGTTGATTGCCCATTTACCGCAAAAGTTTTACTTTGCACATAAAAAACTATTTTTGAATATATTCAAATGTATTTAGTATACAAACTGGTATAGCATGTTGGACAGACATTGTAATATGGAAATACTTTAGGAATATAACATATTCTGATAAATATAATATACAAAACATATAAAAACACATCTAAGAAGAAATTTTATTGTCTTTTCTCACAGCTGACAGTGATCCGGTGACAAGCTTCTAGCTCAGCTCCAATTTAAGCAGCTTTAGTCCAGAAGCTCATACCCCAACTCATGCTAGATTGGATCAGCCACCACAACCACTGCCAAGGTGGTGCTAGTCTTATTAAAAAAAAAATGATTTTTTTATTACTATACCACATTCTTACATGCATGTTCAGGAATATCATCATGCACTGTTCACCTACAAAACAATAATCACTATGCTGCTGGTTACTGTATGTAATGTTTAATCACACGGTTACAGTAATTTCACACCTATGGTTTGATCCAGAAGGAAGTGGTTGAAACCACACCTAAACTAGATTCAAAACACATGTGACTTTATAGGAATATATGTCCTTTCTCCAAAGAAGATGAACTGGTCAGAACTGAAGATTGAGTCAGGAATGTGTATTAAAAAATAATTATGTTCAATGATTAAAGGATTAAATATAATGAACATAATCATTTTCAATTAAATTATAATCACAATATGCCACATCACACTTGGTTAATTAGTCAACAATGTTCTCTGGGATTCAATAGTTCCGGAATCAGTTTCCATGCTTTGGAAAATCTTTGTCCATGAGGATGGTAGTGAAACCTTGTGAATTTGGGAGGTCAGTGACAAAGTCCACAGCAATATGGGACCATGGGTGTTGGGGTATTGGGAGAGGTTCCAGGAACCCTTCAGGTAGTTGGCATGAACCCTTGATTACTGTATGTATTGTATGATCACATAGTTACAGTAATTTCACACCTATGGGTTGATCCATAAGGGAGTGGTTGAAACCACTCCTAAACTAGATTCAAAATACATCACATGGTTTATAAGAATATATGTCTCTAAGAAGATGAACTGGTCAGAACAGAATTTGAGATTGAGTCAGGAATGTGGATAAAAAATAATGATGAATTCGGTGATTAAAGGATTAAATATCCATCCATCCATCCATCCATCTTCTACCGCTTATCCGGGGCCGGGTCGGCAGCAGTCTAAGCAGGGACGCCCAGACTTCCTTCTCCCCAGACACTTCCTCCAGCTCTTCCGGGGGAATACCGAGGCGTTCCCTGGCCAGCCGAGAGACATAGGTCCAGCATGTCCTAGGTCTTCCCTGGGGCCTCCTCCCGGTTGGACATGCCCGGAACACCTCCCTAGGGAGGCGTCTAGAAGGCATCCAGAACAGCTGACCTCAGCTGATTCCTCTCGATGTGGAGGAGCAGCGGTTCTACTCTGAGCTCCTCCCGAGTGACCGAGCTCCTCACCCTATCTCTAAGGGAGCGTCCAGCCACCCTACAGAGGAAACTCATTTCGGCCGCCTGTATCGGGGATCTTGTCCTTTCGGTCATGACCCAAAGCTCATGACCATAGGTGAGGGTAGGAACGTAGATCGACTAGTAAATAGAGAGCTTCGGCTCAGCTCTTTCTTCACCACAACAGACCGGTATATCGACTGCATCACTGCAGAAGATACACCGATCCGCCTGTCGCCAGTTGGACTCTGTGATACTAAGAGGAGATCTGAACTCCATGTGATCCCTACACCAATACAACACTTGTCTGACTGTATATTTGTAATCACATCATCTAGTGTCACCCATATGAGGATGGGTTCCCCTTTGAGTCTGGTTCCTCTCAAGGTTTCTTCCTTTACCAATCTAAGGAAGTTTTTCCTTGCCACTGCTGCCTGAGTCACCTCAGACTTGCTCATTGGGGATAAACACATATACATACATACATACATACATACATACACACTGTGAACTATATATATTTTGAATTTTTATTATATTAATTCTTTATATTACTCCTTATTTTTATCTTCTGCTCTATGTTTATGTTCTGTAAAGCTGCTTTGAGACAATGTCCATTGTAAAAAGCGCTATACAAATAAACTTGAATTGAATTGAATCGATCTCCCGCTCCATCCTTCCCTCACTCGTGAACAAGACCCCAAGATACTTAAACTCCTCCACTTGAGGCAGGAACTCTCCACCAACCTGAAGGGGGCAAGCCACCCTTTTCCGGCTGAGAACCATGGCCTCGAACTTCCTAGAAATCCTGTCCATATAAATAATGAACAGGACCGGTGACAAAGGGAAGCCCTGCCGGAGTCCAACATGCACCGGGAACAAGTCTGACTTACTGCTGGCAATGCAAACAAAACTCCTTCTTTGGTCATATAGGGACTGGACAGCCCTTAGCAGAGGGCCCCGGACCCCATACTCCCAGAGCACCCCCCACAAGTCACCACAAGGGACACAGTCGAATGCCTTCTCCAGATCCACAAAGCACATGTGGACTGGTTGGGCAAACTCCCATGAACCCTCCTGCAACCTTGCGAGGGTATAGAGATGGTCCAGTGTTCCACGGCCAGGACAAAACCCGCATTGTTCTTCCTGAATCCGAGGTTCGACTATCGGCCAAATTCTCCTCTCCAGTACCCTGGCATAGACTTTTCTGGGGAGGCTGAGGAGTGTGATCCCCCTATAGTTGGAACACACCCTCCGGTCCCCCTTCTTAAACAGAGGGACCACCACCCCAGTCTGCCAGACCAGAGGCACTGTCCCTAGCCGCCACGCTATGTTGCAGAGGCGTGTCAACCAAGACAGCCCCGCAACATCCAGAGACTTGAGGTACTCAGGGCGGATCTCATCCACCCCCGATGCCTTGCCACTGAGGAGCTTCTCAATTACCTCAGTGACCTCAGCTTGGGGGATCGACGAGTCCACAACTGAGCCCTCAGCCTCTGCTTCCTCAGTGGAAGACATGTCGGTGGGGTTGAGGAGATCCTCGAAGTACTCCTTCCACCGTCCAAGGATGTCCCCAGTCGAAGTCAGCAGATTCCCACTCCCACTGTAAACAGTGTGTGCAGGGCACTGCTTCCCCCTCCTGAGGCACAGGACGGTTTGCCAGAATTTCTTCGAGGCCGACCGATAGTCCTTCTCCATGGCCTCACCGAACTCCTCCCAAACCAGAGTTTTTGCCTCCGCAACCACCCGGGCTGAAGCTCGCTTGGCCCTCCGGTACCTATCAGCTGCTTCCGGAGTCCCCCAAGCCAACCAGGCTCAATAGGACTCCTTCTTCAGCTTGACGGCATCCCTTACATCCGGGGTCCACCACCCGGTTCGGGGATTGCCGCCACGACAGGCACCGGAGACCTTACAGCCACACATCCGAGCGGCTGTGTCGACAATGGAGGTGGAGAACATGGTCCCCTCGGACTCAATGTCTCCATCCTCCCTCGGGATCTGGTTGAAGCTCTGCCGGAGGTGGGATTTGAAGATCTCTCTGACCGGAGACTCTGCCAAACGTTCCCAGCAGACCCTCACAGTACTTTTGGGTCTTCCAAGTCTGTCTAACTTTCTCCCCCGCCATCGGATCCAACTCACCACCAGGTGGTGATCAGTTGACAGCTCCGCCCCTATCTTTACCCAAGTGTTTAAGACATATGGCCAGAGGTCAGATGAAACAACCACAAAGTCTATCATCGACCTCTGACCTAGGGTGTCCTGGTGTCACACATACTGATGGACACCCTTATGTTTGAACATGGTGTTCGTTATGGACAAACTGTGACTAGCACAGAAGTCCAATAACAGAACACCACTCGGGTTCAGGTCAGGGGGGGCATTCCTCCCAATCACTCCCCTCCAGGTGTCACTGTTGCTGCCCACGTGAGCGTTGACATCCCCCAGTAGAACGACGGAGTCGCCAATAAGAGACGCCAATAAGCGCCATAAGCGCAAATAACAGTGAGAGACCTATGCCCGACCCGAAGGCGCAGGGAAACGACCCTCTTGTTCACCAGGGTGAACTCCAACACATGGCGGCTGAGCTGGGGGGCTATGAGCAAGCCCACACCAGCCCGCCACCTCTCACCGTGGGCAACTCCAGAGTAGTAGAGAGTCCAGCCTCTCTTGAGCAGTGGCGGTTCTCAGTTGTATTGTTTGAGGGGCCAAATACATTTAGACCTTATTGTTGTCATATAATTTTCTGCACTGCACTGCAGGCATTAACAGGCAAAATACCACGTTTATAATCATTCAACAATGTATTTGCATTTCAGTTTTATTCTTTACATTTGCATTACATATTCAGTATCAGTCACAGTAACTGTATTCTACGATTTTTGCAAAAAGATTTTTGCAAAAAGATCAACAAATTCATCTTATATATACCCTTTTCATTTCAGCAAATAGTTTTCATTTACATAAATATTGAGAATTAAGTTTTAAGTGCACTTATTACTTCATCTGTCTATCTTAGTGTTTTTCAGTTTTCCATTATTTGCTGATGAGAATGTATTTATATATTTATTTTACCACCCTCATTTTTACTCTGTCATGTCTTTTTGTTGTTATTACTACAATTATATACAAAATATTTTGTTGGTATTACTATTATCTGAACCATCTGGCTCTGTCTCACTGTCTACCTTATCTTTTCTTTGGAAGAATGACATGATGTCTTTCTATCTCTTCATTTTGGTGAGAAGTATAGAGCAAAAGCAATGGGGACCAAGAAGCTTATGAATTCATTTACTGAAAATAACTGACTTGCTAGGTAACTAACTCAGAACCATGAGTTTGTTGGTCATATATTTTATTCCTTTTCAAACTGCCACAAACTAACAAATGGCCAGGTTGAGGTTAGCACTTAAGTAAAGTTGGCCGCATATTCACAGATTGGAGTTTCCCGAGTCAATAACTCCTGAGCTAAACGCTCTTATTACACAAATAACACCTCTTTTTTTATAGTAGTAATGTAGAGAAGCAGCTACAACCCAATTTTCCTCAAAATCAGCTTTCCTTCGCGTTGGACAAAATACACAAGTCTCTATGTGCGAACTCCTAAGAGACAGATTCCAAGGGACCGTCTGCAAAGTGCAAAACCCGAAAAGCGAATACAAAAAAAAAATCAATAACTTCACTGTAATACACTGTACTGTCACCAAATTCAGATCACACATCACTGATGTCCTGATAGTTATACAACACTTATTTGAGGGAAATGTCTTTTTGTTTAATTTTTATGATTTTTCATAATAATAAAAAAATCAATAACTTCACTGTAATACAGTATTCGCTTTTCGGGTTTTGCACTTTGCAGATGGTCCCTTGGAATCTGTTTCTCAGTCGTCTGCACAGAGACTTGTGTATTTTGTCCACCATGGAGAAAAGCTGATTTTTAGGAAAACTGGGTTGTAGCAGCCTCTCTACATTACTACTATAAAAAAAGAGGTGTTATTTGTGTAAAAAGAGCGTTTAGCTCAGGAGTTATTGACTCGTGAAACTCGAATCTGTGAATATGTGGCCAACTTTACTTAAGTGAGATTAGCTGATCTAACGTTATGCATTTACATATGCATTACTTCTGTAATGCATTTAATACAAATACAACATATTAACAACTTTACTCACCTCTATATATCCTTCTTTGCTTGAAGTCTTCAACTATAATATTTGCGCAAAACTTTCACTTTCACCTTTCGTGTTGCCACTGTCTAATAACGTATGTAAAAAACAACGAGTTTTATGAAAATTATTTTACACTCCACATTTAGGGGGGCCACAAGGGGGTCCAAGCTAGTTGTCACAGGGGCACTGCCCCCCCCGCGCCCCCCCCCCCGCCCCCCCCCCCCCCCCCCCCCCCCCAGAACCGCCATTGCCCTCGAGGAGTCGGGTCCCAGAGCCAAAGCTGTGCGTGGAGGCGAGCCCTACTATCTCTTGTCGGTATCTGTCAGCCTCCCGCTCCAGCTCAGGCTCCTTCCCCCACAGCGAGGTGACATTCCATGTTCCTAGAGCCAGATTCCGTGTCCGGGGATTGGGTCGCCGAGGCCCCCGCCTTCGACTGCCACCCAATCCACAATGCACCGGCCCCTTACGGTTCCTCCTGCAGGTGGTGGGCCCACGGGAGATCGGCCCCACGTCGGTTCTACGGGCTGAGCCCGGCTGGGCCCAGTGAGGTAAGACCTGGCCACCAGGTGCTCGCATGCGAGCCCCAACCCCAGGCCTGGCTCCAGCGTGGGGCCCCGGTTGCGCCATACCGGGCGATGTCACAGACCTTGATTTTGAGTTCTTCATAAGGGGTGATTTGAATTAAATTAAATATTGAATTATATTTAGAATTAAATTTAATCAACATAAACATTTTCCATTAGATTCTAATCACAATTTTGATAAGGAGAATGGATATGAGAATGAATATGTGGTGCATGAGGGTGAACCTCATTTTGTAGAAGCACAGATGTCGTCTTTGATCAGTGCTGATTTTCAATAAACTTTGATTTAACCCTGCATCATCCAGTATGACTAACCTGGTTTTTCTTTATTTTTATCATAGTAGATTGGGCTAGATGGGTCAATGTGGTGATTGGAGTCAGCCTATTTTTTGAGTACTATCGGTTTTCATCTAATCTTTGATTTTTTTATGTATAGGGGCAGTGGTGGCTCAACTGGTTAAGGCTCAGGGTTGTTGATTGAAGTATCAGGGTTCAAGGCCCAGCACAGCCAAGCTGCTATTGTTGGGCCCTTGAGCAAGGCCCTCAACCCTCCCTGCTCCAGGGGCACTGTATCATAGCTGCCCCTACACTCTGACCCCAACCTCCTCAGTTGGGGTATATTAAGAAAAGAATTCCACTGTGCTGTAGTGTATATTTGGCGATAATAAAGGCTTCTATGCATTCTTCAATACCACACCTGCACACTTGATACACACATGTTTATTATTCCATCTGTATTGCATCAAGTTTCATGGCCCTATCTAAACTCGATATTATTATTCCATCTGTATTGCTTGCCGACACTGGCTCGAGAATTCCCCATTACAGCATTAGCTCTTTGTTGTGATTCAGGCTGAATTTTACTCAGCTTTCTTAGTTTATGAGCAAGATATTCTCTTCCAGTTTCCTCAGCTCGAGGGATCAAGAAATCGAGAGACTGAACACTGAAAGCAGAATCTGGATTTAAAGCAATCTCAGACAGTTTTATGATGATGTTGTAAGCTTCTTCTACCAGCTCAGCTCTTTCCTTTTCTTTCTCTATCAGTTCTTCTTTAAGTTTTCTTTCATGCTAGTCTTCTCCTCTTATTGGTTCTTGTTGCTTTCAAAGTCTTTTGTTACATTTTCTAAGGACTTTAAATCCATCTTGATTATTGATGCTGAACTATTGCTGCCATTTTCATGACATAACACCACCCAGAATTACAAGCCAACCATCAGTTATACTCATGAGAGTTCTTCATACAGTCAGAGAAACTGGTCACCTTACTGTCCCACCATTAAGCATCTTCAGTGAGAAACTTTTCTTTCTAATATTTGGTGGCTGTAAAAGTAAAGTTTTAATTTCTGATCATCTTTACTGGGTTTTCCTCAACATCTTTCTGTATCCGAGTCAGTTCTTTACATTTGCACTTGATAAATTCAATATGGTTTTTTAGATTAGAAATACAGGTTTCAAGTCGTATCGACTCAGTCGGAACACTTTCAGTCTGCACTTAGGTTTTTTTGTTCTGGGCATTGAGTAAGGAACAGAAATAATTTAAAATGTCCTCTGTTCGGTCTCAAGCTGTCTGGAGAGCTCTGTTATACTTTGGTCTTCTTTCCTCAGTTTGAAAATTGTTGAATAGAAATTCTCAGGTTTATTATCTTTATTTTTCCTGATTGGAAACCCTGCTGTCTTGATGGCATTAAGAGCATCATCTGAATGAGTAAAAAGCATGATAATGTTGTTCTTTATGTCATTAACAAATAAGGACAAAACTGCATCATAGATTGCACTCACTCCACTATCACTGTGAAACAGTTATCACTGTGAAACAGAGTGTCAATGATGGTCAGACAGATTGGGTTGTTATGCACAAACACCTTATACATAGTGATTTCAGTTGTTTGACTTTTTGACTGACCTGGCACGTGATTCCCTCCCTCCTCTGTAATCTCAAACCACACTTTATCTGTAAACGTCATCCCAAGTATATAATTAGTCATGACATTAATCAGAGTAGTTCTGCCTGTTCTAGTTTCTCCAAGGATCAGTAGGATTTTGTTTTGCATATTGATGTCTCGCTGTCCAAATGTCCATTTTCTCACTGAACTGTCTTCATAAAAATGTCTTCTGGATGTAAGGAGATGATAACATGCAGGTGGACCTTCACTGATTAGATTATCCTTCAGGTTTACATCACATACAGTCAGTGATGTCTCTTAAGATCTGTTAAATCTAAAGACAATACATATGTTTGAACAAGATGCCTATTAATATTTTGTTAATTACTTACAATTTTTCTGAAATTCCCACAAACAAAACACATTAGACCCAAGTTTATAACATTTATACTCCAGTTCTAAATTACTGCAATTTAGATGAGACATTCAATTCAAAGAACAAGTCAAACAGGTTGATAATTATACTCCATTAATAAATAAAATAACTTGCACTCAAAGTGGTTTGCGAGTTATTTCTAAGTAAACATATTATGTAACCTAGTTTTGACCTCATCATTTATTTGTACTACATTAATTCTCTCCATAAATTGTCGTTTTTCTGTTCAGTGTGGAGACATGGAGTCCTACAGTGTGTGAAAGCAGAAAAGAAGCAAACATTTTGAATTTTTAGGCCATTGCACAATTTCAAAAGGTAATTTGGAAAATAGACTTAAAATACAAGGTGTCTAATTTTTTTTTTTACCTTCACACAACAGTATATTCTTAGAATTTTAGACATGCTCTAATAATCTCTAGCATTTCGAGCAGACTATATTGTACTTTTGTTTACCATATAAGGAATTTATGTAGGATATATATTTATATATTTATTAAATATGACCCAAAGATGTTTAAAGTAGCTCTGGTTATGTCAATAATGACAAAAAAACTTAATACAAATATATTAATGGGAATAGAAGACTGTGGAAATAGAAGACTAATGGAAAGTTTGAATATGCTGGGATTTTTAGCATCTAACAAAGAATTGTTTTTTAAAAATAATTTATTATTTTACCCTTCAACCATAATAGTTATTTTTTATTTGTAATAGCACTGTTAAAAATGATCTGGATTATTATTAACTGAAGATTGTATGTAATTTGATGGATGTAGGTTAGTGTCAGAAAGTGGCGACTCGGAACACATTACAGTTACCAGATACTTAATAAGAAAGCCAGATAAACAGATACACAGAGAACACAAAATTACATGAATACATGAAGAAAAGGATGAACATCTTTCCATGAACAGTACAGCTTCACAAGTAGTATTGTCAGAGACTGGGACTATAAGGGGTGCTGGCAGGTGTATTGTTGTTATCAACATGTGTTTATGTCTTGTATGAGTTCAACTGTCCCCCATTACTCCTAATGTGGCTTGTTCATTATACCCTTCATTTTGGGTTGCTTTTTTGTCGATTCATTGTTCACAACAGGTTCTATGTTTGTCACTGTGTGCTGTCCTGTTATGTTTTGTTTCCATGTTTGAAGTACCTGTAACTTTGTTTTGTCTTAGTCATGTCATGTAGTTTCTAAGTGTTCTCGTTTTGGTTTGTTCAAGTTAAGTCAACTTTTGTTATATTTTTTCTAATACTGTAAATCATGGTTTGTCTTTATCCCTGCATTAGGGTCTGTTAAATCTATGCCATGCCATCATCAACGTGACAATTATAGTACATGTAAGGTAGAAAAAAAGTCCCACTGTTACACTTTAAAGTCAATCATAAAAGCTCATACAAAAAATAAAAATAATAATAGTTATTATTATGATCAAAATGTAACATTAAATCTTAAATGGTTAGCAGTTAAATGTAAAATATTAAATCTTTAACATTAACATTACTGAATAAACACAATGTATTTTATTAACTGAAGAAAATTTTGCATTCTTGATGCAGACATGTTCATTATTCCATATGTATTATATCATGTTACACGAACATATTTAATCTCCTGAATTTATTTATTTACCACTAATGAAATTTTTCACTTTATTTAAACCTGCTCTTGCATACTCAATTGCAGCATGAACTCTTTCCTCTGATTCAGGCTGAATCTTCCTTAGGTCTCTTAGATTCTTAGCAAGAACATTTCTTCCAGTTTCCTCAGCTCGAGGGATCAAGAAGTCAAGAGATTGAACAATGAAAGCAGAGTCTGGCCTCAGAGCAATCTCTGACAGTTTCATGATGCTGTTGAAGGCTTCTTCCACCAGCTCAGCTTTTTCTTTTTCTTTCTCGGTCAGTTCTTCTTGCAATCTCTTCTCTATGCTCTTCTCCTCTTCCTGTTTCTTTTTGCTTTCAAAGTCCTTTTTTACATTCTCAAAGGACTCAGAGTCAAACCTGGTATCTGATTCTGGATTACCGCAACCTTCATATTGTATTTTAAGTTCATCAAATGTCATGTTGTTGTTTTCACTGCGTGTAACGTATTTCTTGTTCTCTTTGACATGTTTAGTGTAGTGACATTTGCCTGTACATACAGTGCAGTAGCCTTTTTTTATGACTTTACACAATCTGGCATTCAGGGCACACCAGCAACTGTACTCATGACAGTTCTCCTTACAGACAGAGCAACTGGTCACCTTTCTGTTCTTCCATGAAGCATCTTCAATGGGAACTTTTTCTTTGTAATATTTGGTGACTGTGAAAGTAAAGTTTTCATCTCGCTCAATCTTTTCATGGTTTTCCTCAAGAGCTTTCTGTATTTGAGTCAGTTCTTTACTCTTGAACTCTATAAACTCAATTCGGGTTTGTAGATTAGAAATACAGGCTTCAAGTCGTATCGACTCAGTCAGAACAGTTTCAGTCTGCACTAAACTTTTTCTGTTCTGTTTACATAGTAAATCAAAGAACTCATTTAAAGTGTCCTCTGTTAGATCCCAAGCTCTCTGGAAATCTTTGTTATACTTGTTGCTCCTCTTTTTTGTTTGCCGATTGTTAAATAAAAAATGCTCAGGTTCATTATCATTATTTGTCCTGCAGGGAATCCCTGCTTTTTGAATGGCGTTAAGGGCATCATCTGGAGGCAGTCCATCTGAGTGAGTGATAAATATCACAATGTTGTCCTCTATGTCTTTACCAAATAAAGACAAAACTGCATCAAAGATGTATTGCTGTCTGTCAGAGAGTCGATTCTCAGATGCCTTAACTACCAGACAGACTGCATCTATTTCTTTCACTCCACCATCACTGTGAAACAGATTGTGGAGATTCTCAGCGATCTGTTTGTCATATTCTGTTCCCCTGGTGTCTCCATAACCTGGAGTGTCAATGATGGTCAGACAGTTTGGGTTGTTCTGGGCAAACACCTCATACACAGAGATTTCAGTTGTTTGACTTTTTGACTGATCTGACTGATTCACTCCTCCCTCCTCTGTAATCTCAAACCACACTTCATCTGTAAACTTCACCCCGAGTATATAATTAGTCATGGCATTTATCAGAGTAGTTTTGCCTGTTCCAGTTTCTCCTACAATTAGCAGGATTTTGTTTTGCATATTGATGTTTCTCTGTCCAAATGTCCATTTTCTCACTGAGCCGTTTTCACCAAGATTACTTCTTGTAGTGATGAGATGAAATCGTTTAGGTGGACCTTCACTGATTAATTCACTCTTCTGGATTAAATCATGTACAGTATATGATGTCTCTTGAGATCTGTTAAATACAATGATGGATAAAAATCTGGTTTAATGTTGTGAGAATTCATCTGTAAAATGTCCATAATAATTTCAAATCACCCAACCATGCATTCTTCTGAAAATTTATTGTTTTTTTGTTTACTATTTGAGTGTAAAAAAAAATCCACTTACCCTGCAGCCATTATGCTAGTTCAAGTTCCACAAATTGCAGAGACGTTTCTGTCACAACTGCGTAACCTGTTAAAGAAATTTTAGTTTTATTAACAGAAACATATTGAAAATCTATAGAGAAGTTACATTATAATTTTGTAAAATTAAACATTCTATGATGCTGCATGACCATGTTTAAAACTAGATTTTTACTCTTTTCCCTTGTCTTTAATTAAGGTCCTGGTAAATGGGAGAAACCTGAAGATCTCTATATACTGACACTCCACAGAGCTCCTCAGCCTAGTCTCTCTATCTCTCTCACTCTCTCTGCCATTTTTTTTTTTCAATTTTTTGTTTTCGAAATTTCTAAAAATTCCATTTATACATCTTGCGTATTTTATCTGTTTAAATATACTTAATCTTTAATTCTATCAACAGATAAAATGTTGATTTGGTTTCTAAAATAAAATTAGGGTTATAAATTTCTTGAAACGTTGTCTAACCTTTTTGAAAGAGAAAATAACAAATCTAATTTGTGTTAAAACCATAAGTGTGAATCATTAGAAAATTGATGAACAAAAAGATAAAATAATTTAATTATTACAGGATTAACTATCAAATGAACTAAAATGTTAAAAAAAATTGCATCACTCAAAATTTCCTACAATGAAGGTACAATTAAATACAAAATTACAAATGTAAGTGTAATCGTATTTAAGTGTACTTTACCTGCTTTAGGAATGTAGAAATGTTCCTCAAGAGCAAGATAAAGAATAGAGATACTTAACTCTGTTGTGACTTTATTAACAGCAAGAATTATGTGGTCACCTGATGAGGGAGACACACCTGAGTGTTAAAACCTAGCCAATGAACATCACTGAGTAAGTTGTTACCAGGCATCAAAACACAAAAACACAAGAGGTTATGTGACCCTATTTTCCCTCAGACTTTCAGTTCTCCATAGTGACAGCTCGCTAGCGACACCTGCGTATAAACAATTATATTGACAGATGAAGAGCATTTACATTAAAATTATTATTATTTTTTTAATTCAAAATTTTTCAGAATCTCTAAGATAATCCTAAATAACATCCATCTCTTTCCTTTCAAATGATTCACTGTCTATTTTTGTTTTCAAAACTACCCCAAGTCGTTGGTCTTTGCCTATTTATCACCATGGCCATGATCAGGAGGTTTGCATATATGCTGAAAAACAGTGTTGATTGCCCATTTACCGCAAAAGTTTTACTTTGCACATAAAAAACTATTTTTGAATATATTCAAATGTATTTAGTATACAAACTGGTATAGCATGTTGGACAGACATTGTAATATGGAAATACTTTAGGAATATAACATATTCTGATAAATATAATATACAAAAGTTATAAAAACACATTTAAATTTTTTTTTTAAATGTCTTTTCTCACAGCTGACTGTAATCCAGTGACAAGCTTCTGGCTTGGCTCCAACTGAAGCAGCTTTAGTCTAGAAGCCTATACCCCTAACTCATGCTAGATTGGAGCAGCCACCACAAACCACTGCCAAGGTGGTGCTAGTCCTTCAATAACAACATGTTTTCATTTTGCTTTCCAATTGTATTCATTACTACACCACATTCATGCATGTTTGGGAATATCATCATGCATTGTGCACCTACAAAACAATAATCACTTTAATCACTATGCTGCTGGTTACTGTATGTAATGTATGATCACACAGTTACAGTAATGTCACACCTATGGGTTGATCCAGAAGGAAGTGGTTGAAACCACTCCTAAACTAGATTCAAAACACATCACATGGTTTATAGGAATATATGTCCACAAGAAGATAAACTGGTCAGAACAGAAGATTGAGTCAGGAATGTGGATTAAAAATAATGATGTTCAGTGATTAAAGGATTAAACATAATCAACATAAACATTTTCAATTAAATTATATTTACAATATGCCACATCACACTTGATTAATTAGGCAAGTGAGATAATCGTCATAGAAGTAGAAATAAACATTTAAATAAAGGAACACAGTTTTGTGCACCATGTTGATCTCTCAGAAAAGAATGAGCTATTTACTATACCTAGGTGGTGGAAAAAATCCAGAAAAACTAAGAACCAAGGACACTTATGTTTTTAATATTCTGTGTACTTAAGGTTTGCAATGAGGAATCGGAAGAATCCATATGCAGATTTTCATTGAGAAAATCCAGAACAAGCAATTCAAATCAGCTGGCAGAATCATAAACAAGAAACAAGGGCAAAGTGTTTGTAACCAATACAAAAGCAGAATCGGAGCAAACATGCAGACAAGGCCTAGGCTAACAATGTTATCAAAGCTAACTAAACAGTACAATGGTCATGGCTGGGTTGATGATGCTAATTAGCGTGTGTGCTAGCTTTTAATTTGCCTACCCGAAAGTTTAAAGTGAAAGTAACCTCTGTAGATCCAAAGGTTAGTATTTTTGTGAGAGCTCCCTCTGGTGGACTGGCAAGGTTGTTCTTACAGAATCCCCCTTTGGGGCACCTCCAAATGTCCTCTTCCTAGGACGTCCCCAAGGTCTTGGGGCTGGGCAATCTGGGTGCAGCTGGTGGAATTCTGTCATTAGGGATGGGACTAGTATGTCTTTGGGGTCAGCTCATGTCTGTTTCTAGTTGCCACATCCTTCCCAGTACACCAGTTACTGTAATCAGCCCCTGGATCTCCTAGAATCGATGATAGATTTTACCAAGTAAGTTTGTGCCCCCTCTACTTTAATGGGTGGTGGTGGTGATAAGGGTTCTGTGATGTCAGGGTTTCTCTGGTGGGCTGCCAAGCAGTAAGTTACTGGATTGATTTGCCTCAGTACTTTGAATGGGCCTATGTATCTTTGGTTGAGCTTGTGGAATTTTGTTTTCAGGTGTAGGTTTTTAGTAGACAGGCCTTGTGGATAAGCTGTGTAGTATGTTGAACACCTGGGTGTCCTGATCTCTTGAAGGCATAAACACATTCTATGCTGTGTTACCTGTGACTTGTGGACACATATTATGGCATTATAGTCTGGGTGGGCATTCAGGTGGGGCTGGTTCATCTGGTTGCACTTGCCGTATTTCCTCCATGAGATCTCATTGTATTGGAGCAATGATCAGGGAGATGGGTAGGATTGGTTCTGGTTCTGGGACATTTCTCCTCTTTCACAAACAAATGATTTTATAGGAGCCGTTTGCATAACTCAGTCGTACCTAAATGACATGGACCTTCAGGTTAGTTGAGTATATAAGGATGTCGTCAATGTATGTGATTATGCATATTTTCAGGAAGTCACTTAGGATCTCTGTGACAAATGCTTGGAAGACAGCTGGTAAGTTGGTCAGGCCATGTGGCATTACTAAGTACTCATAGTGCCCCCTGGTGATTGAGAAAGCTGTTTTCCATTCACCCCTCTCCCTTATGCACACCAAATCATGCGCACTCCTTAAGTCTAGTTTATTAAAGATCTGTGCTTCTCTGAGCTGTTCCATGATGATTTTTTTTTTTTTTTTTGTGAAAGAGTCCAATCTGTAGGGTGATGGGAGGTGTTTGGTGAGTTGTGAGTTCCTTACCAATGGGTTGACAGTCCACAGCAGTGAATCTTAGAGGAACTGGGCATTGGGTGAGGGGAAGTTGCTCCTCCTAGGGCTGGTGGTGGATCAAATTGACTGCAGATCCAGAATCTAAGAGAGCTGAGACATGATGAAGAGAACTACCATGGCGAATGAGGACAGGTATTTGTGGGCTCAGTTTACAAGGTTTTAAGCTTACCTTGGCATATCCTTGTATGGTCGATCTGTATTGGTCCAGGGGATTTGACAGAGAGGAACTGGTTGGGACCGAGGTGGGTGCTTCCAGACCAGGTTATCCAGGTTCTCATCCCAACAAGCTAGTTCATTCTGGAGGTTAGGGTTAAGTCATTCTCTGAACATGGCTTTCAGTGCAGCATCGTTCCATCCGTCTGAGTGGCTAGCATGTGGAACTTCATCACATAATCTGCCATGCATGCCAGTTTAGCTCCAGAAGCGTAAGGAGTTGAGCAGGCGAGCGTTGGTGTTTTGCAGCGCTGTAAGTTGATTTGCTGAGTTACCAGCTCTTGGAGCTGTGCTAAATCTGCTTCGCACAGCGAAGTATCCAGTAATGAGGACTCCATCTGCAAAAACCATATGCAGAGTCATGGACTCATCTTTAATGAGAAAATCCAGAATAAACAATCCAAATTGACAGGCAAAATCGTAAACAAGGAAAGAGTTTGTAACCAAAACAATAACAGAATCGAAGAAAACAAACAGACAAAGGCTAGGCTAACAATGTGGTCAAAATGAACTAAACAGAACAATGGTCATGCACAGTGCAGGAAAAACTCGTCTCCAACCTACACTGGCCCAGGCTAGCTCCTGCAATCTGGCTATAAGTTAAAACAATAATTCTAAGTCAAAGTTCAAAGAAGAAATGAACAGCCAAACTCACGAAGACTCAATTCAGTTGAGGTAGGTTTATTGGCAGTCACAAATACAGCAAACAAACAATATGATACCAGGGATACAAGTTTGTCCTACTGCAAATTTGTGTTCGTCCTGCAAGCCAAATTTTGCAAAACATTTTTCCTCATCCAGCGAAGCATAAGTAAACTAGCTTACTCGTAAACCGAGGTTTTGCTGTACATGACTTTACCTATGTTCTTCTGGGGCACCTGCAATCATAATGGCTTTCTTACTTTGTATAACTATGTATAACTACCTCATATACAATACGGGTAATATAAACAGCTTGGCACGCAACTGGGTTGACAATACTTTGTGTTCAATTGGCATGTGTACTAACTCTTTAGTTAGTTCTTACAAGGTTATAATAGTGATATTGTCCTCAAAGAAGGAGAGATAATGGTATCCATTAAACTCCCAACTGTCCAAGAAGAAAATCCGGTGAAATGAATGTGGAGAACCTTTTGTTGCACATATGTCATGTTTGATCAGTGCTGATCTTCAATAAATGTTGCTTTTATCCTGCATCATCCAATCTGACTAATTTGGTCTTTCTTTATTTTAATCATGCTAGATTGGGCTAGTCGGGCCAACGAGGTGATGAGACAGATGAGAATAATTTTCTAATTTTTATATGCCACACATGCACACTTGTTGCAGACATGTTCATTATTCCATCTGTACAATATCACATCATGTTACATGGCCCTATCTAATCTCCTGAATTCATTTATTTACACTAAACCTATTTTTCAGCCTACCGACACTGGCTCAAGCATACCCCATTACAGCATACCCCCATTCTCTTCCAGTTTCCTCAGCTCAAGGGACCAAGAAGTCAAGATACTAAACAGTGAAAACAGAGTCTGGCTTTAAAGCAATCTCAGGCAGCTATATAATAGTCTTGTAGGCTTCTTCTTACAGCCCAGTTTTTTTCTTTCTCTATCAGTTCATCTTTCAGTCTCTTTCAGTCTTCTTCATGCTAGTCTTCTCCTCTTCCTGTTTCTTGTTGCTTTCAAAGTCTTTTGTTACATTAAAAAAGGACTTTAAATCAAACTTGATTATTGATGCTGAATTATTGCTGCCATTTTCATGACATACTGTAACAATACCCAGAATTACAAGCCAACCATCAGTTATACTGATGAGAGTTCTTCATACAGTCAGAGAAACTGGTCACCTTACTGTCCCACCATTAAGCATCTTCAGTGAGAAACTTTTCTTTCTAATATTTGGTGGCTGTTTTAATTTTTGATCATCTTTACTGGGTTTTCCTCAACACCTTTCTGTATCTGATTCAGTTCTTTACATTTGCACTTTAGGAATTTAATATGGTTTTGTAGATTAGAAATACAGGCTTTTTTGTAGCCAGTTGTATTGACTCAGTCAGAACACTTTTAGTCTGCACTTAGCTTTTTTGTTCTGTGCATTTAGTAAGGAACAGAAATAATTTAAAATGTCTTCTGTTCTGTCTTTCTTCAGATTGAAAATTGTTGAATAGAAATTCTCAGGTTTATTATCTTTATTTTTCCTGCAGGGAAACCATGCTTTCTTGATTCTTGCTCACTTTCTTGAATAAGTGAAAAGTATGACAACGTTGTTCTCTGTGTCTTTAATAAATAAGGACAAAACTGCATCAGAGTTTGCATTCGCTCCACTATCACTGTGAAATAATTTGTACAGATTCTCACCAAACTGTTTGTAATATTCTATTCCTCCGGTGTCTCCATAACCTGGAGTGTCAATGATGGTCAGACAGATTACGTTGTTCTGGGCAAAGACCTCATACACTGTGATTTAATTAGTTTGACTTTCTGAATGATCTGACTGATTCTCTTCTTCCTCCTCTTTAATTTCAAATCAAACTTCACCCCAAGTATATAATTAGTCATGGCATTAATCAGAGTAGTTTTGCCTGTTCCAGTTTCTCCTACCATCAGTAGGATTTTGTTTTGCATATTGATGTCTCTCTGTCCAAAAGTCCATTTTCTCACTGAACACATTATAGCACATTCCATACACAACAGTAATTCAAAGTGCTTTACATAAAAGAAAGTAAAATAATCATAAAAACAATAATCACAACAATAAAACAAGGAATTTAAAAACTTTTAAAATTATTTAAAAATTGATTTAAAATAAAATTATAACGATTAGAAAGAGGAAAGGATTATAGTGCAATCAGTTCAGACGTAGTACAGTGCTCATTCATAAAATGCACAGCTAAACAGATGAGTTTCGAGTCTAGATTTAAATGTGGCTATTTTTTTTTAGCACATCTGATCTCTTCTGGAAGCTGATTCCAACTGCAGCAGCATAATAGCTAAAAGCAGATTCCCTTTGTTTGGTGTGAACCCTTGTTATTTCTAACTGACTCAATTCTAATAATCTGAGTGGTCTGTTTGGTTTATATTCAGTGCGCATATCAAATCAAATCAAATTTTATGTGTCACATACACAGACATATAGGGTACGATATGCAGTGAAATGCTTTATGCAACTGTCCAGAATAAGAATAAAGAATATAAAACAAAAAGTATAAAAAAACAAAAAATAAAATGAGAATAAAATAATAAGAAAGTATAAAACTATATAAGAAAAACTATATAAGAAAACTATATAAAAAAACTATATAAAAATATGAAATATATGGAGAATATGGAGAATATATATTATGCTATATGTATTGGGTTTGTACCACTTCTAGTAAATGGGCTAAACTGTACCTGCAGAGGCAAAGTGGTAAAGAGAGACAGATTTATGACCTGCTTATCAAATTACTTTAAGCACTGCTTTGTTACAATAAAATACCATTTTAGACTCTATCTATCTGAAGAAGTGTCAAATACACTTTCCCCCTAACAAAAGTGGCTACATAGAGAAGCCATTACATTTGCTGTCTGTTATTATTGAAAGAGAAAAACACTTAACTAATTTGTGGTTAATCAATAAATGTAAATCATTTGTAAATTTGATGTACACAAAGATAAAACAATGCATATATTCTAGAGATGTGCAGAGAATCTTTATACTGTAATGAGTCTGTCTGTGTTTCTGTCCTGTTTCTGTCTGCTGTCTTTTCCTGTGGTTAATTGTTTGCTCCGCCCACTCTTTGGTTTCCATGGACTTTAATTGAACTCCTTCTCTCCCTCAGGTGTGTTGTCTTTGTCTCTGATTGTCTCCGCTTTGTCATTGGTTCCTGTCAGCTATATATACTCTGTTTGTTCATTTCCCTGGTGTTGGTCGTTGTTACATGTTGGATGTTGGTGTGCCTGTTCCCGTTTCCTGTTAGCCCTGTTTGTTGCCTTGTTCTGTTTGCCTGTCTGTTCACCTGCTTTTGTGTTTTTGGATGATTAAAACTATAGACTGCAATTGGATCCTCTCTCGCCTTTGTCCAACATCGTGTCATATACACTACTACACAATAAAATGTCATTTTATCAGTCTTCTAGGTTATCTTATCTGATCCTATCTTATCTTTTAACTCTGCATTGATTCAGACAGAAGTAAAGTGATCAGTACTGCAAACTTATCTGAATTCCAGACAAAGCCACATACATTCAACTCTCTATTCAGGTATAGAGTCGGAACAAAACCAATAAAATAGCATTTAATTTGTTTAAAAAATAGAACTCATCTTTATATTGTACATTTTTTCAAAATCTTTCCAATGAGTCTATTTTTATTCTTTTTAACTAACATTGTTCATAACTGTAATAAATAAATAAAACAAATAGAACCTCTGCCTGTAACATTGATGTTTGTAAAGTTTAGCAGAATTCAACAGTCAAGAGTTTTTATAAAATTCTAATCCAGCTTGCTGAGTCATTCCTCTGTTCTTAAGACTTATTAATATTTTTTACTCTTTCTCTCATTAGGACTGATTATTTTAGAAAGCTAAGTACCTCACTCACTTTTACTTATTTGATTAAAACAAAATGAACTAAAATGTAAATAAGTTCATTTCTGATTTCTCTTTTGAAACCTGCATCATACAAACATCTTACCTACAATAAAGTCTTAAATACATAATTACAAGTGTAAGTGTAAATGTATTTAGTTTACTGTACCTGCGTTAGAAATGTCCTTCAGGAGCAAGGTGGAGACTAGTGATACATCCCTCTGCTGTGACTTTATTAACTTCAAGAATTTGGTGGTCTCCTAATTAGTGAGTCAAAGTTTACTGTTAAAATCCAGCCAATGGACATCACAGAGTAAGCTGTAACTAGGCAAAGAAACACATGAAAGGTTATCGAACTCTTTCATTTCACAGATTTTCCTTTTCAATTCTCTGCATAGTCCTAGTCCTAATATGCTGAAGAACGCTGTTGAATTTATTCTGTGGTTATTGCCAATGCACTGCAAAAATTTCACATTGCAAGTTAAAATATCTTGAATATACTCAAATGTATGTAGAATTTCCAATTATAGGATTACAACAACCCAAATATAAAATTACTACAGAACAGTACTGCTGAATAACTGTCACATCATTGCATCAGACATTATTTATGTAAAAACAAATTCCTGCACCACCTGAAGAGTTGGAATCCTGCCAGCTGCAGTGCAGAATCCGGTATCAGTCCACACCCAGCAAACACAGAACGTTCCTCTAAAGTTTTATATGGTTCCAGTTCTCTCTATTTGTTTTTATTTATTAATCTGAACAGAAACCGAACGTTCTCTAGTGGTTATTTATAGGTTTTATTTTCATAGCCATGAGGGAGTTTTTTTCACAGGATCTTAACATGAACATTATGCGTGATTTGAGCTAAAACTGCATTAATGACAGATACATGTTAGAAATCCAACCATTCACAGCTGAACACAATTTATATGATTTTGATGTACAGACATACAGTCCTACAACGAATAAAGTGTGTGCACAATTAAAAGATTAAAATTGTGGTAAATTTAATTCACCCGAACTGCGTTCAGTTACTTAGTTCCACAAGCCTTAGAAAAATATTACATTACCATTATTAGGCAGTAGAGGGCACTCATGCACAATGTTGTTAATGTTTACTTACCCTTTTCCTAGAAGTCCCTGTGGGGGAAATTCTATTCTATCAACCAAAGATTAAAGTTCAAGTGAACTTTTCTAAGTTGCAGCCTGCAATGTTCTTGTTTCTTCTGCTTAGTGTGTAAATGGAAACAGTTCAGTTCCCCTTTGTTATTTTCTCTGTTCCTAGTTTCGGGGTGTGAGGTATTGGTACAGCTTGTTCAATGTTCATTTTTGTTATTCAGAAATCAGAATCAGAAAGATCTTTATTGCCAGGTATGTTTCCACATACGAAGAATTTGTCTTAGTACAGCAGCTCCACAGTGTAAAAGAATGACATTGACAAGACACGAACACATATATAATATAAACAGTTTGCAGGGCTCTCAAGTTTTGAAGACAGGCAAAGCGTGACACCTCTTTTTTTGATTGGCTGATAAGTGTCAGGCTTGACCAAGCGGTGCAGACTGATACATTTTGGGTGCTGCGGCATATTAAATATATGATAAATTGTCAAAGTTTTTCTGCGTGAGAAATACGATGTGTGGCGGGAGAAAAGACCCAAATGTGTGACTGTCACTCTCAATGCGTGACACTTGACAGCCCTGAGTTTGTATGTGCAAATTGAATGTGCAAATTGAAATGTGCAAATTGAAATATAAATAAGTAAGTATGTGTTTTAAGTAAATAATGTAAGAATACTGTTGTGTGTTCCGTGTATGTCAAGTGTTCATTAGATGGATTGCCTGAGGGAAGAAACTATTCCTATGTCTGGTCGTTCTGGTGCTCAGGGCTCTGTAGCGTCGTCCAGATGGCAACTGGATGTGAGGGGTCCAGAGTGATTGTCTTTGCCCTTTGCACACTCTGGAGAAGTACAGATCTTGGAGAGCAATGATTCGCTCAGCAGTCCGGACTACCCTCTGTAGTCTTCTGAGGTCAGATTTGGTAGCTGAGCTTAACAGTAATTAAAGTGCAGAGTATGGATTTGATGATGGCAATGTAGAACTGTTTCAGGAACAGAGGAAGTACAACCTCTGCTGAGCCTTTTTCACAATGGAGTCTATGTGAATGTCCCACTTCAGGTCCTGGGAGATTGTGGTTCCCAGGAATCTGAATGACTCCACTGCTGTCACAAAGCTGTCCATGATGGTAAGTGCGGGGAGAGCAGGGGGGTTTCTCCTGAAGTTCACGATCACCTTCACTGTCTTGAGCGTGTTCAGCTTCAGGTTATTAAGACTGCACCAGACAGCCAGCCGTTCAACCTCCAGTCTGTAAGCAGACTCGTCACCGTCCTGGATGAGGCCGATCAGTGTGGTGTCGTCTGCAAACTTCAGGAGCTTGACAGAGGGGTCATTAGAGGTGCAGTCATTTGTGTACAGTGAGAAGAGCAGTGGGGAGAGGACACAACCCTGAGGAGTGCCAGTGCTGATGGTGCGGGTGCTGGATTTGAGTTTTCCCAGTCTCACTAGCTGCTGCCTGTCTGTGAGAAAGCTGGTGATCCACTGACAGACAGAGGAGGGCACGGAGAGCTGGGTTAATTTGGGTTGGAGGAGTGATGGGATGATGGTGTTAAAGGCAGAGCTGAAGTCCACAAACAGGATCCTCATATAGGATCCAGATGCTGCAGAACACAATGCAGTCCCATATTGACTGCGTCATTCACAGACCTGTTTGCTCTGTAGGCAAACTGCAGAGGGTCCAGTAAAGGTCCAGTGATGTCCTTCAGATAAGCCAAAACCAGTCTTTCAAATGATTTCATGACCACAGACATTAGAGCCACAGGTCTGTAGTCATTAAGTCCGGTAATTTTGGATTTCTTTGGGACGGGGATGATGGTGGAGCTTTTGAAGCATGAGGGGACTTCACACAGCTCCAGTGATCTGTTGAAGATCCGTGTGAAGATGGGGGCCAGTTGATCAGCACAGGTTTTCAGACAGGCTAGTGAAACGGGATGTTCAGGTGATGTCGCCTGGGTTCACAAAACATTTACATTTAATATTAAATTTCATAGATAAAGATTAGTATATGCCTACATGATATGTCATTTTGTACATTTACCCACTCCGCAAACAGATTTGAATCAGTAATGGCATACGTTGTTTGGACACAAAAACAATTCATGTCCACTTTTCATTTCAAGTGCTTAAAATTATTTAACGTTAATTACTCACCTGAAACCTGTTTCTCCCCGCTCCAAGTAAAAAAATCGAAGCCATAAAACATGGCAATGCTGATAATGAGAAAGGAAACCCCATAGATCCATGTGGCTCAGGTGCGTGTAATTCAATTAAAAAAATGTTTGTTCAATCAACTTTGTTAGTGATGTTGCTATAACATTTTGTGAAATATTGTTTAACTAACATGTATTTGTGGGGGCACGGTGGCTTAGTGGTTAGCACGTTCGCCTCACACCTCCAGGGTTGGGGGTTCGATTCCCGCCTCCACCTTGTGTGTGTGGAGTTTGCATGTTCTCCCCGTGCCTCGGGGGTTTCCTCCGGGTACTCCGGTTTCCTCCCCCGGTCCAAAGACATGCATGGTAGGTTGATTGGCATCTCTGGAAAATTGTCCCTAGTGTGTGATTGTGTGCGTGAATGAGAGTGTGTGTGTGTGTGCTCTGCGATGGGTTGGCACTCCGTCCAGGGTGTATCCTGCCTTGATGCCCGATGACGCCTGAGATAGGCACAGGCTCCCCGTGACCCGAGGTAGTTCAGATAAGCGGTAGAAAATGAATGAATGAATGAACATGTATTTGTATAGAGACTTATATTAATCAAGCATTGCGTTAGTTCTGGCAGGCCAAGTCGTCAAGCGTGCATCAGCTGTTAATCAGCTGTCCGAGACTAAATAGAACTAAATAGACGAGACGATGACAAGACTGCACCACTGTCCAAAAATGCTGACTAAGACTAAATTAACATGCATTATTGCTGACGAAAAAAGATGAGACGAAAATGTTTTGTATAAAATAAAAACTAAGATAAAATCTCTCTTCATTTTCGTCTACAATTGTCTCTGCTTTTTCATCAGCTGTTACGCCTTTAAAATATTCAGAACGAGTTTGCAGCGCTGCGCAGGCTCTTTTATTGTACATGACAGCTTATGTCCCGATGACCGGTCTTTGCATTACGATTAAAAGCAGTATCAATAAAGTAAAAAAATGTGATGTGCAGTCAAGTTCGAGTGTATGCACTGTTTAAACGAGTGTTCTCAACTTCTCACTGATACTTTTGTGATTCGCGGACTGTAAATAGGTTGTATTTTAGGCCCACAGTAAAGTAGGCCTATTCTTTTCAGTTTTTCTGCGTATATTTATTTTATTTGTTAATGTGTCTCCTAAATCAGAAATTGAAAACCAGACATGTTTAACATTTGCATTCAACAAAACTCATTCAACAAGTGTATTTTGTCAGGTAATTATGACATTTAACCAATGTTTGAGATACATGAAACACTTTTTTTACTGAAATGTTTATCAGTAATAATGTCAGTAATAATGTGTTATTTAAAAAAAAAAGACTACAATTTTTGGACTAAAACTAGACTAAAATTAAAAGACTTTTAGTCGACTAAAACTTGACTAAGATACCTTGAGTTTTCTTTTGACTAAAACTAGACTAAAATGACGAGACTTTTAATTGACTACTTGACTAAGATATGTGAATGACTAAATATGACTAAAACTAACAAGGACATTTGGCACAATACTAAGACTAAATTAAAAATAGGTGACGAAATTAACACTAATCCGGTTACAACATCCATATTACCCGACCATTTAAATTCCCATTCATTTAGCCACTTTCTAGCGCTTCGCTGCTGCTGCGATTTAAACTCCCTCCTCCAACCCTGACTCCACCATGCCGGAACCTGTGTTCATTGTACCAGTTTATGTCATAAATCTCCACATATTTTTCTCTCTCTCCTTCTCTCTCTCTAATTATTTAATTATTTATTTATCCATTTATTCATTTATAATTTTCCAAAAAAAAAAACCTCTATGCATGATTAATGGTTCTGTTATACATACAGTCTATTCTATTTTCTAGTTTCTGCTCTCCCCGCTCTGTCCATGCATGCGCACGGATGGGCGCGTGGATTCTTGCCCAGAACAGAACCATACCGCCAACACTAACTGTATGCTATCATCTTATAAATTCTGATTTGACAAAGTGCTCCTGACAGAATTCACAATTCCTGTTATCTCTAACCAAAAAAACTGTTTGCTGAACAAAGGATCATTTTATTTTTTACAGTGTGCTTCATGACTGTTGTTGTTGTGCTGATAGAAACTGGAAGTTAAATTCCCATATGCCTTCTGTTGTTGATGCCGTACATGGGGTCATTGGAGGAGTCACTGATGAGGTAAAACTTGCTGTAGGTAATGACATAGACCTTAGGACTGATGTTGAGGTAGCTTCTATTAGTACAGCAGCTAACTCAGATGTGTCTACTGTAAGTGGAAATCCTGCATTTGAGATACTGTAGTAGTCACTATTATTCACAGGTTCTACATGATCTTTGTAACAAAATGTCAATTTTAATGTCAAGAATGGTGCTGGCAATGTGGCTGTGTATGGTTTCAACCCCACAGAATCTGCACTGACATTAATGTGCCAGTTCTGTGGCAAAAGATCTGCCTTGGCTCTGAATGGCAGCAGTTGCTCTGAGAAGCAGTGACACAAGGGGAATAAGCTTTGAAATAGAAATGTGGCACCTTTTGAGTTATGTAATATATTATTTTTGAAACAATCTGTATTGTATAAAGTATGTAAATAAAGGTGACTCGACTTTTTGAATTCAAATATCCTGATCAACACTAATTACCTGGATAATGTCCACCTCTTTGAAAGGATTCTGCTTCAAGCCAAAAGAAACAAAAGCCCATCCAAACTGAACGTGCTGCACCCCGACCAATCTCCTGGCCCTTGTTCAAAATTCTGCCTCACCACTAAACCCTACTCTCGGAGAACACCAGGATAATATTTCCTCTCCATTTCTCTCCAGTGGTCTTCATATCCTCTTGAAGAAACTTGCCCCAATTCCCCTTCACATTCTCATGAATAAATATGATTCGTGTTTAACTGAGTTTAACTTGGCTTCCAGGCCATTGTATATCCAAATTCACTTGACATTTGTTCTGTTAATTATGTGCACACTGATTTAATAACTGGAGACTTATTAATGGACACAGGACAGATGTTTCAGGTGTGATTAATCGTTCTCCTCTTTTAATGAACCCTCCAAGCATACATACAAAGTTCCTATCTGGGTATTTCACCTAATACTACATCCCCCTTTCTAAGTAAAGGATCTACCTGTCAGTATGGGCAACAACACCATTGGTGCACACCACTCTGTCAGCTTCTCCACTTTACAGATGACACCTTGCTGCTCTATATGATTTATCTCTTCTTAGACCTTTGGTAGATGTTGGAGGGAGATGTATCTGGACATTGAGAGGGAAAAGGGCTGTGCCCCAGGCTTCAGCACAATGTTGTACTCACCCTCCATTTTCCCCAGTCTCCTGGGTAACAAACTGTGGTGCTATGGCACCCATTCCACTCAGCAGTGTCATGACGTAAACATACACTTTTGGGTGTTTAAATTAATAAAAAGGGTGTTCTTATTGGTTTTCACTGTTTGTACTTCACCTTTACTTCATCTCCAACTCTAGTTGAACCTCTGTAAGTTTTGGGGACCAAAAGCTTTGTTTATATGAGTTTAAAATAAGGGCAGCTCAATCTTATTCCACACATTTCAAGTGTTAGATTCAACATTTTACAAATCATTAATAGTATTAGTAGTATTAGTATTAATGAGTTGTATATTAGTAATGATCTGGATTATGAATCACTGAAGATTGTTTATTGATAGATGTAGGTTTGTGTCAGAAAGAAGTGAGTTAGACATACTGCAGTTATCAGATATTTAATGATGAAGTCAGATTAACAGATTACATGAATTACATGAATTTTAAAGAAATGGATATCTATCCATGAACAGTACAGATTTACATGTATATATGTTCCACTGTTATACTTTAAACTCCATCATAATGGCTTATCAACAAAGTACAATGTTAAATCTTGAACATTAGCATTACTGAATAAACACAATGCAGTTTATTAATTTAACAATAAATGCACACTTGTAGACATTTTCATTTTTCCTAATATGCAATGTAATATCTGTATAATATGTAATGTAATATCTGTATACTATGTCATGTAAAATCTGTATAATATGTAATGTAAGATATGCATTAATGCAATATCTGTATATCTGTATTACATCGTGTTCTATGGCTAAATTTAATCTCCTGAATTCATTTATTTACCACAAATTTACCAATTATTTTTTCACTTTTCACTATTGAAACTTGATCTTCCATACCATGTTACAGCTTTAACTCTTTCCTCTGCTTCAGGCTGAATCTTCCTCATCTCTCTTAATCTCTGAACAAGATCTTCTCTTCCAGTTTCCTCAGCTCGAGGGATCAAGAAGTCAAGAGACTGAACAATGAAAGCAGAGTCCGGCTTTAAAGCGATCTCATACAGTGTCATGATGGTGTTATAAGCTTCTTCTACCAGCTCAGCTTTTTCCTTTTCTTTCTCACAAATTTCTTCCTTCAGTTTCTTCTCTGTGGTTATCAGCTCTTCCTCTCTCTTGTTGCCTACAAAGGATTTTTGACATTTTTAAAGGCCTCTGAAATAACCTTGTTGTCTGATTCTAATTTAATGCAATCTTTATATTTCTTTTTAATTTCAGCAAAACTATTACAGTCTCTTTGCTCTTTGTAACATATTTCTTGTTCTCTTTGACATGTTTAGTGTAGTGACATTTACCTGTACATACAGTCCAGTGTTTATTTTTCATGACATAGCACCAACAGGTAAAAGGAAAGTTTTTATTTCTCTTGATCATTTCTCTGTTTTCCTCAAGAGCTTTCTGAATCTGAGTCAGTTCTTTACTCTTGCACTCTATAAACTCAATACGGTTTTGCAGATTTAAAATACAGGCTTCAAGTCTTATGGACTCTTTCATAACACTTTCAGTGTTCTTTAAGCTTTTTCTGTTCTGTTCTTTCAGTGAGGTAAAGAAATCATTGAAACTGTCCTCTGTTTGTTCCCAAGCTGTCTGGAAAACTCTGTCATACTTCAGGCTCCTCTTCTCTCTTTGACGATTGTTAAATAAGAAATGCTCAGGTTCATTATCATCATTTTTCCTGCAGGGAATCCCTGCTTTCTGGATGGCATTAAGAGCATTTGTTGGAGGCAGTCCATCTGAGTGAGTGACAAACATCACAATATTGTTCTCTATGTCTTTGCCAAATAAAGACAAAACTGCATCAAAGATGTATTGCAGTCTGTCAGAGACTCGATTCTCAGATGCCTTTAATACCAGACACACTGCATCAATTTCTTTCACTCCACTATCATTGTGAAACAGTTTGTACAGATTCTCAATGACCTGTTTGTCATTTTCTGTTCCCCTGGTGTCTCCATAACCTGGAGTGTCAATGATGGTCAGACAGATTGGGTTGTACTGGGTAAACACCTCATACACAGTGACTTTATTTGTTTGACTTTTTGACTGGTTTGACTGATTCTCTCCTCCCTCCTCTGTGATCTCAAACCACACTTTATCTGTAAACTTCACCCCGAGTATATAATTAGTCATGGCATTAATCAGAGTAGTTTTGCCTGTTCCAGTTTCTCCTACCATCAGTACAATTTTGTTTCGCATATTGATGTCTCTCTGTCCAAATGTCCATTTTCTCACTGATACGTCTTCATAAAGATCACTTCTGGTTGTGAGGAGACAACGTCGTGCTGGTGAACCTTTACTGATTAATTCACTCTGCTGGATTAAATCACGTACAGTTGATGATGACTCTTGGATTCTGTTAAATCCAATGACAAATAAAATATTTTTAATGTCATGAGAATTTATTCTTAAAATGTCTTCAGTCATTTCAGAACATATGTTTAAACAAAATGTAAAATAGTGTATAGTTTTGAAAGAAAATCATTCTTCTCAAAAATGTTTTTTTTTTCATATCATTTGAATGTAAAAATATAAAAATAAAAAAGTCCACTTACCCTGTAGCCATAATACTAGTTCAATTGCCACAGACGTCTCAGAAGATTCTGTCACAATTGCAGGACCTATTAATGAAATTTTGAATTTTATTAAAATAAACATCTGGAAAATGTACTTCTGTAAGGAAGTTTGATTTTAATGTTTCTCCAGAAAGTCCTAGTACTTTACCTTGGCCTATTTATACACCTTAGATATTTGATTTGTTTAATTTTTTTTTCTTGAAATGAGCAATAGATATAAAGCTGACTGTAATTTAACTTTAAAATAAAATAATGGTGATTCCCTTAAAGAAAGTGATACATGTTTTGTTGTAGGAGCCATTAAGAAATAATAACATGGTCACAATGTTTTCCACTGGTCTCTTATTTATTATGCTATATGTATTAGGTTTGAACCACTTCTAGTGAATGGGATGAACTGTACCTGCAGAGGCAAAGTGTTAAAGAGTGACAGATTTATGACCTGCACATCAAATTACTTTAAGCACTGCTTTGCTACAATAAAATACCATTTTAGACTCTATCTATTTGAAGAAGTGTCAAATACACTTTCCCCCTAACAAAAGTGGCTACATATAAGAAAGAGAAGCCATTACATTTGCTGTCTGTTATTATTGAAAGAGAAAACTACTAAACTAATTTGTGGTTAATCAATAAATGAAAATCATTTGTAAATTTGATGTACACAAAGATAAAACAATGCATATATTCTAGAGATGTGCAGAGAATCTTTACACACTAGTACAACAATAAAATATTTAATTATATCAGTCTTCTAGCTTATCTTATCTTATCTTATCTTTTGGCTCTGCATTGATTCAAACAGAAGTAAAGTAATCAGTACAGCAGATTTATCTGCATTCCAGACAAAGCCACATACATTCAACTCTCTATTCAGGTATAGAGTTTGTACAAATCAAACAAAATATAATATACTGTAATATTGATGGAAATTTTAAAAAGACGAATTGAAGGACCAGATTTAATTTGTTTAAAAAAAAAAAACAGAACTCATATTTATATTGTACACATTTTTTCACATTCATTTCAATGTGTCTAGTTTTATTCTTTTTAGCTAACTTCGTTCATGACTGTAAAAAATATATATAAATAAAAAATAGAGCCTCTGCCTGTAACATTGATGTTTGTAAAGTTTAGCAGAATTCAACAGTAAAGAGCTTTTGTAAAATTCTAGTCCAGCTTGCTGAGTCATTCCTCTGTTCTTAAGACTTATTAATATTTTTTACTCTCTCTCTCATTAGGACTGATTATTTTAGAAAGTTAAGTACCTCACTCACTTTTACTTATGTGATTAAAACAAAATGAACTAAAATGTAAATACGTTCATTTCTGATTTATCTTTTGAAACCTGCATCATACAAACATCTTACCTACAATAAAGTCTTAAATACATAATTACAAGTATAAGTGTAAATGTATTTAGTTTACTGTACCTGCGTTAGAAATGTCCTTCAGGAGCAAGGTGGAGACTAGTGATACATAACTCTGTTGTGACTTTATTAACTGCAAGAATTTGATGGTCACCTGATTAGGGAGGCAAAGTTTACTGTTAAAATCCAGCCAATGGACATCACAGAGTAAGCAGTAACTAGGCAAAGAAACACATGAAAGCTTATCGAACTCTTTCATTTCACAGATTTTCCTTTTCAATTCTCTGCATAGTCCTAGTCCTAATATGCTGAAGAATGCTGTTGAATTTATTCTGTGGTTATTGCCAATGCACTGTAAAAAATTCTCAATGCAAAGTAAAATATCTTGAATATAATTAAATGTATGTAGAATTTCCAATTATAGGCTTACAACAACCCAAATATAAAATTACTACAGAACAGTACTGCTGAATAACTGTCACATCATTGCATCAGACATTATTTATGTAAAAACAAATTCCTGCACCACCTGAAGAGTTGGAATCCTGCCAGCTGCAGTGCAGAATCCGGTATCACTCCACACCCAGCAAACACAGAACGTTCCTCTAAAGTTTGTATATGGTTCCAGTTCTCTCTATTTGTTTTATTTATTAATCTGAATAGAAACCGAACGTTCTCTAGTGGTTATTTATAGGTTTTATTTTCATAGCCATGAGGGAGTTTTTTTCACAGGATCTTAACATGAACATTGTGTGTGATTTGAGCTAAACCTGCATTAATGAAAGATACATGTTAAAAATCCAACCATTTACAGCTGAACACAATTTATATGATTTTGATGTACAGACATACAGTCCTACAATGAATAAAGTGTGTGCACAATTAAAAGATTAATTTTGTGTTAAATTTAATTAAACCGAACTGCTTTCAGTTACTTAGTTCCACAAGCCTTTGTTTTTGTTGATGTAACAAGTGAATGTTGACATTTTCCTCTTGAGTCTGTTTTGTCTTTGACTGATCAACTCTCTTGCTTTTGAAATAAAAATAAAGTAAAAAAAAACAAATGAATAAAACTTTGCTAAAAGACAATGTCATGTTCTGTAGTTGGCATCTCAATGTCATGAGAATTGGCATCATGAGTTGGCATCTCCTCTCAGAATGTTTGACTACTTCATTATCAGAATCCAACTGGAGCTGGTATATCTTTAGATGCCCCAGGATTCTCACATGGTTGGCTTCATCTCAATTGTTTGTAAATTTTGAGAACTACCAGAAGTCCTGAGTTTTGTGATCTGAGAGATCATAAAGGATTGTAGTGTGTTAGAAGACTGGTTAGATACATGTGAGCTAAACCATTTAGAGTCTTGTACATAAGTAGCAGCAGCAATGTGATTACACACTGCTTCTCTTTCTGGGCATTGGTCATTGTTGCAGTCTGTGACCTCATCTTCACATCTTTCTCTTCAGTCTGTCCTGCAGTACTTTCTTGACTGATAAGAGTTTGTCTCTTAAACCTACAACAAATCTGTCTGTCACCATTTCATCATGCAGGGCACCATATCCACAGTACTGTCTCGCTACCTTCAAGCTCAGATGCTTTTCTTCTGTATGGGTGTTAGTCTGAACTTTATTTCTCAGCAAGGAGAGAGAAAAAACATGACTCGATGCTTGACACTGACGATTCATGACGCCCTATGTTCTGTTTATGTTGGAATTAATATCTGGAAGCATATTAGTGGTTACAGGACAGATGCTTCACGTGTGATTAATCCATGCTCCTCTTTTATTGAACCCCCCAAGAAACACACATAGAGCATAGATGTCATGACAATCCTTGTTAATTGTAACTCTGGTTAACAAACTTAGGCCATGTTCCTTCTGCCTTGTAGATCATATTATGCAAATTTTCCTGTGACTAAAGGAAAAAAAAACGTGGACACCTGCGTTAAAGTCTGTTTTGTTTCCTCTGTCAGAGCATTTAAAGTTCAGAATTATCTATCTTTTAGATAATTACAGACAGGTTACAGACCTGAGTGGCTATTCTGTGGTGCTGTTCTGCTGCAGTAAACTTCAAATATTCATATGCAATTCAGCAGACAACAGCAAGTAGCACTAGCAACAAGCTAGCCAGCTAACGTTAGTGATGACTCTAAGGTTCAATCAAATCAAATTTATTTTGTTACTTCAAGGATGGCGGCATGGAGGTAGCACGCAGCGGCCTCTCTGGATTCAATTCGGTGCTATTTACGTTTTTTAACATTTTTATTTACGGTTTTTAGCCCGACCATTGCTACTACATGGACACCAGAGACAGCGATGTTCATGTATACAACCACCAGGACCTAATAAAGTACAGAAATCGTGTAACAACCAACCTGCACGATGATGTACTGGATAGGCTACGTGACCTCGGCTTGCTGCGGAGACCAGGCCTCCAGTCCCCGGTGTCGCCTAATACCGGAGACCAGGAGATGTCTTTACTGACATCTTCAACATTTCCCTGAGCAACGCCGTTGTTCCTACACGCCTCAAAACTACCACCATCGTTCCTGTCCCAAAGAAGTCTACAGTGTCCTGCCTCAATGACTATCGTCCCGTTGCACCCACACCCATAGTTATGAAGTGCTTCGAGAAGCTCGTCATGAGGCACATCAAGACCCAGCTACCACCCTCACTGGCTCACTGGACCCTGAGATGGCGAGGCTCCCAGTTTGAGAATCCTAAGAGAGACGAAAGAGAAGAGAATTCATGATTCATCAAGTGATCCGTGACTTATCTGCTCTCGCAAGTAGCATTCATCCAGCTCTGTTGGTATTTCTCAATAATTACCTCATTGCACAGAACTGATTGTTTCACTACTGAACACTTACACCACAAACAATTGCACACATCATACCAAGACTTCTGCATTTATTTCGATTCGTCATTTGGATTCAGAGGACTATTTTCCTTACACACATACGTATATACTTGTTCCATGGGTGGAGAACTATTCATTCAAGGTACGTTTTTGACAAGTTTGAATTATTTTCATGTGTATCTTTATTTATCTTGATGTAATCAGTTTTGTGTATCAGAAATTTTATATTTCTTTGTGGGTTAAAGGTTCTAATTTAACCAATTTCATTGGAAACAAAGCTCTGAAAAAAAAGAGAGATTAAAAAGCAACTGTCACAACCAGGAAGGAGGGAGACAGACCCATACGCAGGATAGCTTCAAATGAATGGGGTTTAATAAATAGTAAATACAAAACAGTGAAAAGGCGATAACTAAACAATACAAATGACGAGGAAATAATAAGGTAACACAGACGACACTTATCTAATGATTCCGTGCTGCCATCAGCAATGCGGCTCAGTTAAATACACATAACAATTAATGATAAGGAACAGGTGTGTGGAGACAGGGAGGAGTGAACAAAAGCGGGGCAGACACGTGACACGGAACCTGATTCCTGACAGCAACGTCAAGTTTGAATTAATTTAAAGGCAAATTGATATAAAATATAGCAAATACAATACAAATATAAACAAAACATAATATAATTAGATCAAGTAACTACAAAGGAGTTCAAGATCTTTAAAGTTTCTTTAAGGGAAAGAAGGGAAAAACTATTTTTTGTGTTATACTGTTTTATTGTTTCATTGTCATTTTATTTTATTGTTTACATTTCACATTTATATAGATTTAAACCTTTTTCTTTATAAGTAAATCAAAACCATCTTGGTCAAAGTCATTTTCCTGGTCTGTATGATTTGTTAATGTGCATTCTCTTTTCCTTTCCCTCTTTAGCAAACTTAGCAATCTGGTATATAATAACAGTGTATCCTAACATATTGATAGCGTTAATGGCTACAATTAGTAGTATTAGTATTAATGAGTTGTATAGTAGTAATGATCTGGATTATGAATCACTGAAGATTGATGTTGGTTTGTGTCAGAAAGACGTGATTTAGACACTCTGCAGTTATCAGATATATGATGAATATCTTAATGATGAAGTCAGATAAAAAGATTACATGAATTACATGAATTTTAACGAAATTAATATAAATCCATGAACAGTACAGCTTTACATGTGTACATGTTCCACTGTTATACTTTAAACTCCATCATAATGGCTTATCAACAAAGTACAATGTTAAATCTTGAACATTAGCATTACTGAATAAACACAATGCAGTTTATTAATTGAACAAAATATAATATGTAATGTACTATCTACATAATATGTCATATAAGATTAATTAATTTAATATCTGCATATCTGTATTACATTGTGTTCTATGGCTATATTTAGTCTCCTAAATTCATTTATTTACCACTAAAATGATTTTTCACTTTAGTGAGACCTGCTCTTCCATACCCCATTGCAGCATTAACTCTTTCCTCTGCTTCAGGCTGAATCTTCCTCATCTCTCTTAATCTCTGAACAAGATCTTCTCTTCCAGTTTCCTCAGCTCGAGGGATCAAGAAGTCAAGAGACTGAACAATGAAAGCAGAGTCTGGCTTTAAAGCGATCTCATACAGTGTCATGATGGTGTTATAAGCTTCTTCTACCAGCTTAGCTTTTTCCTTTTCTTTCTCACTAATTTCTTCCTTCAGTTCCGCCTCTACGTTTTTCTGCTTTTCTTTCTCTTTCTTGTTGTCTGCAAGTTTTTCTTCGACATTTTTAAAGGCCTCTGAATCAAACTTTATGTCTGATCTATTGCAATATTGCTTTTTAATTGCAGCATAACTCATTGTAGTCTGTTTGCTCTTTGTAACATATTTCTTGTTCTCTTTGACATGTTTACTGTAGTGACATTTATGTGTACATACAGTGCAGTGGTTATATTTCATGACATAGCACCACCAGGCAGTGGCAGCAAACCAGCAGTTTTTCTCATGACAGTTCTCCTCACAGACAGAGCAACTGGTGGCCTTTCTGTCCCTCCATGAAGCATTTACAATGGGAACTTTTTCTTTGTAATACTGTGTGACTGTTAAAGTAAAGTTTTCATTTCTCTTGATCTTTTCATGGTTTTCCTCAAGAGCTTTCTGTATCTGAGTCAGTTCTTTACTCTTGCACTCTATAAACTCAATACGGTTTTGCAGATTTAAAATACAGGCTTCAAGTCGTATGGACTCTTTCATAACACTTTCAGTGTTCTTTAAGCTTTTTCTGTTCTGTTCTTTCAGTGAGGTAAAGAAATCATTGAAACTGTCCTCTGTTTGTTCCCAAGCTGTCTGGAGAGCTCTTTTATACTTCAGGCTCCTCTTCTCTCTTTGGCGATTGTTAAATAAGAAATGATCAGGTTCATTATCATAATTTTTCCTGCAAGGAATCCCTGCTTTCTGGATGGCATTAAGAGCATTTGTTGGAGGCAGTCCATCTGAGTGAGTGACAAACATCACAATATTGTTCTCTATGTCTTTACCAAATAAAGACAAAACTGCATCAAAGATGTATTGCAGTCTGTCAGAGACTCGATTCTCAGATGCCTTTAATACCAGACACACTGCATCAATTTCTTTCACTCCACTATCACTGTGAAACAGTTTGTACAGATTCTCAATGACCTGTTTGTCATTTTCTGTTCCACTGGTGTCTCCATAACCTGGAGTGTCAATGATAGTCAGACAGATTGGGTTGTTCTGGGTAAACACCTCATACACAGTGACTTTATTTGTTTGACTTTTTGACTGGTCTGACTGATTCTCTCCTCCCTCCTCTGTGATCTCAAACCACACTTCATCTGTAAACTTCACCCCGAATACATAATTAGTCATGGCATTAATCAGAGTAGTTTTGCCTGTTCCAGTTTCTCCTACCATCAGTACAGTTTTGTTTCGCATATTGATGTCTCTCTGTCCAAATGTCCATTTTCTCACTGAGCCGTCTTCATAAAGATCACTTCTGTTTGTGAGGAGACGACGTCGTGCTGGTGGACTTTCACTGATTAATTTACTCTTCTGGATTAAATCATGTACAGTTGATGATGACTCTTGGATTCTGTTAAATCCAATGACAAAGAAAATATTTTTTTAATGTCATGAGAATTTATTCTTAAAATGTCCAGTAATTTCAGAATATATGTTTAAACAATATGTAAAATAGTGCAAATTATTTTTTTTTAGCCATTTTCAGCATCTGTTGTTTGTTTTGAAAGAAAAATCATTCTTCTCAAAAAGGTTATTTTCTTATCATTTGAATGTAAAAATAAATAAATAAAAAAGTCCACTTACCCTGTAGCCATAATACTAGTTCAATTGCCACAGACGTCTCAGAAGATTCTGTCACAATTGCAGGACCTAATTAATGAAATTTTGAATTTTATTAAAATAAACATCTGGAAAATATACTTCTGTAAGGAAGTTTGATTTTAATGTTTCTCCAGAAAGTCCTAGTACTTTACCTTGGCCTATTTATACACCTTAGATATTTGATTTGTTTAATCTTTTTCTTGAAATGAGCAATAGATATAAAGCTGACTGTAATTTAACTTTAAAATAAAATAATGGTGATTCCTTGACAGAAAGTGATACATGTTTTGTTGTAGGAGCCATTAAGAAATAATAACAGGGTCACAATGTTTTCCACTGGTCTCTTATTTATTATGCTATATGTATTGGGTTTGTACCACTTCTAGTGAATGGGATGAACTGTACCTGCTCTGGCATTTCCTGTAGATAGACATTTTGAACAGAAAGTGCAGAGGCAACATGGGGAAGAGAGACAGATTTATGACCTGCATATCAAATTACCTTAAACACTGCTTTGTTACTATAGAATACCAAGTTAGACTCTATCTATCTGGAGAAGCATCAAATACACTTTCTCCCTAAAAAAAGTGGCTACATATAAGAAGGAGAAGCCATTACATTTGCTGTCTGTCATTTCTGAAAGAGAAAATTACTAAACTAATTTGTGGTTAATCAATGAATGTGAATCATTTGTAAATTTGTAAATGTACAAAAAGATAAAACAATGTTGATTTTCTAGATTTCTAGACTCTATATTCAGGTACAGAATTTGTACAAAACCATCAAGACCAGATTTATTTAAAATAAATAAATAAATAGAACTCATTTTTATTGTACACATTTTTTCACAATATTTCCAATGTGTCTATTTTTATTCTTTTTAGCTAACATTGTTCATAACTGTAAAAAATATATAAATAAAAAAATAGAACCTCTGCCTGTAACATTGATGTTTGTAAAGTTTAGCAGAATTCAACAGTAAAGAGTTTTTGTAAAATTCTAGTCCAGCTTGCTGAGTCATTCCTCTGTTCTTTAGACTTATTAATATTTTTTACTCTTTCTCTCATTAGTACTGATTATTTTAGAAAGTTAAGTACCTCACTCACTTTTACTTATTTGATTAAAACAAAATGAACTAAAATGTAAATAAGTTCATTTCTGATTTCTCTTTTAAAAACTGCATCATACAAACATACTGTAAATGTGTAATGTGTATATGTGTAAATGTATTTAGTTTACGATACCTGCTTTAGAAATGTAGAAATGTCCTTCAGAAGCAAGGTGAAGACTAGTGATACATAACTCTGTTGTGACTTTATTAACTGCAATAATTTAATGGTCACCTGATTAGGGAGGCAAAGTTTAGAGTTAAAATCCAGCCAATGGACATCACAGAGTAAGCTGTAACTAGGCAAAGAAACACATGAAAGGTTATGGAACTCTTTCATTTCACAGATATTCCCTTTCAATTCTCTGCATAGTCCTAGTCCTAATATGCTGAAGAACGCTGTTGAATTTATTCTGTGGTTATTGCCAATGCACTGCAAAAATTTCACAATGCAAGTTAAAATATCTTGAATATAATCAAATGGAGGGGGACACGGTGGCTTAGTGGTTAGCATGTTCGCCTCACACCTCCAGGGTCAGGGTCGATTCCCGCCTCCACCTTGTGTGTGTGGAGTTTGCATGTTCTCCCCGTGCCTCGGGGGTTTCCTCCGGGTACTCCGGTTTCCTCCCCCGGTCCAAAGACATGCATGGTAGGTTGATTGGCATCTCTGGAAAATTGTCCCTAGTGTGTGTTTGCGTGAGTGAATGAGAGTGTGTGTGTGCCCTGCGATGGGTTGGCACTCCGTCCAGGGTGTATCCTGCCTTGATGCCCGATGACGCCTGAAATAGGCACAGGCTCCCCGTAACCCGAGGTATATCGGATAAGCGGTAGAAGATGAATGAATGAATGAATGAATAATCAAATGGATGTAGAATTTCCAATTACAGGATTATAACAAGCCAAATCGTACTCAAATCCTGCTAGCTGCAGTGCAGAGTCCGGTATCAGTCCACACCCAGCAAACACAGAACGTTCCTCTAAAGTTTTTATATGGTTCCAGTTCTCTCTATCTGTTTTATTTATTAATCTGAATAGAACCTATACCATACATTCTCTAGTGGTTATTTCTAGGGTTTTGTCACAGGATCTTAACATGAACATTATGTGTGATTTGAGCTAAACCTGCATTAATGACAGATACATATTAAAAATCCAACCATTTACAGCTGAACACAATTTATATGATTTTGATGTACACACATACAGTCCTACAACGAATAAAGTGTGTGCACAATTAAAAGATTAATATGTTGTTAAATTTAATTCACCCGAACTGCATTCAGTTACTTATTTCCTTAGAAAAATTTCTAGTTTTTGAGATGAAACAAGTGAATGTTGATATTTTCCTCTTGAGTCTGTTTTGTCTTTGACTGATCAACTCTCTTGCTTTTGAAATAAAAATAAAGTAAAAAAAAACAACAAATGAATAAAACTTTGATAAAAGACAATGTCATGTAGTTGGCATCTCAATGTCATGAAATTGGCATCATGCAGTTGGCATCTCCTGTTAGAATGTTTGAAACTTTATGAAGCAGAATCCAACTGGAGCTGGTATATCTTTAGATGCCTCAGAATCCTCATAGGGTTGGCTTCATCTCAATGATTTTGAAATTTTGAGAGCTACCAGAAGTCCTGAGTTTTGTGATCTGTGAGATCGTGAAGGATTGTATTGTGTTAGAAGACTGGTCAGATACATGTGAGCTAAACCATTTAGAGTCTTGTACTTAAGTAGCAGCAGCAATGTGATTACACACTGCTTCTCTTTCTGGGCATTGGTCATTGTTGCAGTCTGTGACCTCATCTTCACATCTTTCCTGCACATCTCTCACATCTTTCTCTTCAGTCTGTACTGCAGTACATTCTCGACTTTCTGTCTGCATTGTAGCTTAGATTGTTTTGGCTGCGCGCTGCCATGTTCAGGCATGTGAACGCTGTCGAGCTGCGCGTTGCCGATGTCTGTTTTACAGTTACTCTTTAGCATTTCTGGTTGCTCCTCTACTTGCTCGCTTTGTCTAGCTCTGTTAACTGCTTTATCTAACATCAGTTCAGGGTCCGTTTGTAATTGTTCTTGTAAGAAATCAAAATGTAAAAAGTAAAATGATGAGAGTGAAGTACAAGAAGTTTATTCCAATGTAGCAGTGAACAACACAGGAGAAATCATGCTCAAGCATTTTATACTGTTTTTCCTCTTTTTGTAGTTCAAATGGGGTTTCCATTTAAATGTGTAGTGAGCATAAGAACTGAGTGTCTCCCAAATGGCTGGGATACACATTGTTTTCTAGTCTTTAAATGTTAATCATGGTCAAGTACACCTTGGCTTGGTATTGTTACAGTTATCACCCAAAAGGTCACTTTAAATAATAATCATGGTCACATACCCTTTGTTTAGTGACGATCCTTGATGTCCTGCTGCTGCTCCCATACTAACAATTTAATCAAATTTATTCATTTAGAGTTCTAAACATATTACCTTATGATACTCAAGCCATTTTAAGAATAAGCTCTTTCTGATGTGTATCTTGGAGTGGAATCTGGGTGCATACAATTTGTCATTTCTTACATCTGATAAGACGTTGTCTCTTAAACCCACAACAAATCTGTCTGTCACCATTTCATCATGCAGGGCACCTTATCCACAGTACTGTCTCGCTTCCTTCAAGCTCAGATGCAGTGAAACCATTATATCTTCAGCTTCGTCCCCCATGATATAGATTAGCACATTCACCTGCTTTTCTTCTTTATGGGTGTTAGTCTGAACTTTATTTCTCAGCAAGGAGAGAGAAAAAACATGACTCGATGCTTGACACTGACGATTCATGACGCACTATGTTCTTTTTATGTTGGAATTAATATCTGGAGGCATATTAATGGTCACAGTACAGATGTTTCACGTGTGATTAATCCATGCTCCTCTTTTATTGAACCCCCCAAGAAACACACATACAGCATAGATGTCATGACAGTCCTTGTTAATTGTAACTCTGGTTAACAAACGTAGGCCATGTTCATTCTGCCTTGTAGATCATATTATACAAATTTTCCTGTGTCTAAGGTTCAATCAAATCAAATTTATTTGTCACATACACATACATACAGAGTACGACATGCAGTGAAATGCTTTTTGCATCTGTCCGGTATTCAAACATTAAAGAAATGCAATTAGGGATGAAAAAAATAAAACCAAAAGGAGGTAGATAAATAAAAAACTATAAACTATATAAAAACTATACAAAATATGAAAATATGGAAATACATGTGAAAAATAATGTATATACATAAATGCAAATGGTTTTAATGATTGTGCTTAAAGTGTCCATGTGCAGTATGGTGTGTATAAAGTATATAATGTGGCACTGTGCTGTGCAAGTCCAGAGTTAAAGTGACAGTCCAGAGTTAAAGTGTCATAGTGCAAACAAGGTGTGCAAAAAAACAGTGAAGATAGACCTAGATCCTGGGTGTTTCCTGGTTTAAACTCCGAAGAAGCTTCTCCTCATTCTCTCTGTGATTGCTTTCAAGAAGCGGAAGCGTTTCCTCCATCCCAACAATGGACTTTTGAGCAAAGGTTAATGAGTGCCAACAAAGGTTAATGATTGCCTTCTTACAACAGTGATTAGATCAGTGTTATAGGTTTTATTGAGTACTGTGTCTGTATATTAACTGATATAAAGCCAATAATGCTAGAAACTCATTGAAAAGTAGAGAAGGGGAACTTTAAACTGTTCAACGTGAGCAGCCATGTTAATCTGATGTCAGTCATAAACAGGGAAGGACCAAGTTATGCTGAAATTGCTGAGGAGTGTTGAATGGGTGTTTTTATTGGTTTTCACTGGTTGTACTTCACTTCTACTTCATCTCCAACTCTAATTAACCCTCTGTAAGTTTTGGGGACCATAAGCTTTGTTTATATGAGTTTAAAATAAGGGCAGCTCAATCTTATTCCACCCATTTTAAGTGTTAGATTCAAAATTTTACAAATAATTAATAATAGTATTAGTAGTTAGTATTAATGAGTTGTATAGTAGTAATGTTCTTGATTATGAATCACTGTAGATTGAATGTTTATTGATAGATGGAGGTTTGTGTCAGAAAGAAGTGACTTAGACACACTGCAGTTATCAGATATTTAATGGTGAAGTCAGATAAACCGATTACATGAATTACATGAATTTTAAAGGAATGGATATCTATCCATGAACAGTACAGCTTTACATGTGATGTACATTGTTACGTGCCAAGGCACATATTTTGGTCGTTAGGACCGACAACCAAATAGTGTGGGTTTTGTAAAAACAATTTCACAGAAGTCTGTGGTGAATGCTGACGAGTGTTACAAACCTTTTTTTTCTAAAGGTAGTGTGGGTGGTTCAGAAGGTGAAGAAAAGGAGGTTGTCATTTTACATGACACAGGAGCTGCTCAGTCGTTTATACATGAAGGAGTACTTCCGTTGTCCGAACAAACGTTTACTGGTTCCCATGCTCTTTGTCAAGATTAGAGATTGGGTATGTTCGTGTTCCCATACATTATATAACTTTGAAATCTCATGTGGTGACTGGGTTAGTTAAGTTTGGAGTTCGGCCAGTCTTACCAGTTGCTGGAGTAGATTTTATTTTAGGTAATGACTTAGCGGGAGGAAAAGTGGTTCCAGTAATAGAAGTAACAGAGGTGTGTGCGGACTGCTAATCTGATGAATTTGCAGAGAAGCTGCCTGAGGTTTTTTCCTCATGTGTTATCACGCGTTCACAAGCAAAGTATTCTGGTGATGTGTTGGACCTTTCTGACTCTCTTAGTGCAGGAAGTGTCTGAGGAATTGATTAAACTAGAGGTTAAAACCCAGCTGCTCACAAGCCCGTTATCTAGTGAAAATGTTACTATAAATTAATTTATTTCTGCTCAACACTGTGATGAAAGTTTATGCTTTTTCTTTAATTCTGTACTTGACTCGAATGAGGTGAACCAGAAACAAATAGCTTTCTTTCTTGATGATGGTTTGCTAATGCGCAAGTGGACATCCAGAGTAAATAAGGTGAAAGATGCTGTTTTTCAAATTGTAGTCCCAGTAATGTATCGACACTTGGTTCTGAGTGTAGCTCATGATCATCCTTGGGCTGGACACTTAGGGATCACAAAAACTTACAGGGAGTGCTGCAACATTTTTTTTGGCCACGGTTACGTCAAGATGTTGTTAAATATTGTTCGTCATGTGAGACCTGTCAGAAGGTAGGAAAACCAAATCAGGTAATCCCTCCTGCACCCCTGCATCCTATTCCAGTAAAGGGAGAACCTTTTGAAAAGGTGTTGGTTGACTGTGTAGGGCCGTTGCCCAAAACAAAGGCAGGAAAACAAGGCAGTTTTTACTTACTGTTATGTGCACTGCTACACGGCTTCCAGAAGCTTTCCCTTTGCACAGATAGTAGTGAGAGGACTTTTTTTACTTTGTTTGGTCTACCTAGGACTGTCTAAACGGACAAGGGATCTAATTTTACGTCTACTCTGTTCTCACAAGTCATGAATCTGCTAGGCGTACAACACCAAACGTCAAGTCCATGTCACCCTGAGTCACAGGGAGCGTTAGAACGGTTTCATCAGTCTTTGAAATCTATGTTAAGGAAATGTTGTGTGGACAGTGGGAAAGACTGGGACAAAGGTGTTCCATTGGTTTTGTTTGCTGCACGAGAAGCAGTTCAGGAGTCTTTAGGGTTCAGTCCAGAAGAGCTAGTGTTTGGATATTCTGTTAGCATGTGAATTGGCAAAGAAAATGCTAGGCGAATCTCAAGCCAAGATGAAACATCACTTTGACCTCAAAGCAATACCTCGTGAGTTCAAAGTGGGTGACAAGGTACTTGTTCTTCTACCTGCTCTTGGATCTGCTCTATCTTCCAAGTTTTTAGGTCTGTATCGAATCAAGGAGAAGTTAAGTGAAACTAATTATGTCATTGAGACTCCAGATCGGAAACGTAAAAGTCGGGTGTGTCACATAAATATGTTGAAGCTATTTCTAGATTGTGAAGTGTCTGTGGATAGCGTTACAGAACTTGCACTAGGGGAAAAGAAAGCTACAGTAGCAGTAGTGTCTGTTGCTGAGTCTTCACCTGCTACTTTTCATAGACTGCTTAACATTGTACTTGCTGATGTATCAAACTGTGTCGCCTATTTGGATGATTTGGTCATACACGCCTGTGATTGGACTGGTCATATGGAATCCCTTCGTGCTGTCTTTACTAGACTAAAAGAAGCTGGGTTAACGGTAAACGGCAAAATGTGAGTTTTCACAAGCCACTGTGGTTTATCTTGGGATGAGGGTTGGCCAAGGAAATGTTTCTCCATTGGAGGCTAAATTTAAAGCCATTCTTGACTTTCCAGTTCCCACAACCCGACGAGAATTACGTAGATTTTTAGGAATGGTTGGTTATTATAGAGTGATTTATAAAAACCTTTCTTCGGTTGCCAAGCCCTTAACATCCTTTCTAAGTCCCACTACTACATTCAAGTGGTCTCCTGATTGTCAAATTGCTTTTAAAATGCGAAAGCTTTGTTGTGTTCTGCTCCTGTTCTAGTTGCCCCTGATTTGGCTAGGCCTTTTAAACTGGAGGTTGATGCAAGTGGTGTGGGAATCGGAGCAGTGTTGTTACAGGAGGATGCGAGGGAAGTAAACCATCCGGTTTGCTACTTTTCTTGGAAGTTCAACAAACACCAAGTAAAATATTCCACGATTGAGCGAGAAGCTTTAGCTTTACTGTTGGCCCTACAGCACTTGTTGGCTCAAGTGTCTTGCCGGTAGTGGTATATACTGATCATAATCCGCTTGTGTTTTTGTCCCGAATGTATAACCACAATCAACGGCTCATGAGATGGTTTCTTGTAATTCAAGAATATAACCTAGCGATGAAACACAAAAAAAGGTATTGAAAATAAAATTGCCGATGCTCTTTAAAAAACAACAACTGTGTTTTGAGGAATTTTTTTTTTGTGTAGGGGAGTGTTACGTGCCACGTATTTTGCAGGTGTGATTTAAATGCTTTTGTTACAGCGGATTGGCTGCGTGGGCGCGATACAGTTTACCCAATACCCAGTACCCAGTACGGTCACCGCCTCGGAAGAAGTCCGGAACCATAAAAGCGCGAACGTCGCGTCAACTCATTGTTGGATTGTTGGTTGTTGGAAAGTTTTCTGCTGTGTACTTTACCATTGCGATTTATGTTGTTGGTGTATAATATTGTTCTACGTACGGGGCTGGAAGAGGTAAGAAGGAGCGCGCTCATACATTGTACACCACGTAGTATACTTCCGTGTCTAGAGACCTCAGGTAAGGGGCGGTGCCTCCCCCTATATTTTAGTTTGCGAGGGAAGTATAGTTTTGGATTTCACTTTTGAAAGTATAGGATTTTGGTTTCACTTTCATTTGTAGATGAGCGTGACTAATATAAAGCAGTGTTAGGTAAGCGGGTTTTGATTTTCTGTTTGTTTCTTTTCTTTGGCGCCACCGATTTTCCAGTCCACCTGGTGTAGAAGTACAGCCCATTTGTATATAATTCTGTATATATTATTGTAAATACGACTACCGCTTGTGGTGAGTGTTTTCAGTAAAGAAAACACTCACCACAGGCATTGTGTCCGCATATGTCATTACTGTTGTTGGCAATTGATAGTAATTATCATACAGAACCAGTTAGCCTTTTCATCCATTCACATCCACATTGGTCATCACTAGTTGCTGACCCTGAGAACTCCCTAGACTTAACTCGGGGTTGTAACACCTGTTCCACTGTTAAACTTTAAACTCCATCATAATGGCTTATCAAAAAAGTAAAATGTTAAATCTTGAACATTAGCATTACTGAATAAACACAATGCAGTTTATTAATTAAAGAATTATAACTGATTCCCTGTCTCTCGAACAAACAAAACAGCTATGCAAATTTTTGAGCGAGGGATCAACTGTATTACTTCACACAATACTCAGCTACATCAATAGAGGTTTTTATTTAACCTGTTTGTGGATTAAGTTCTTTTGGTATGCAAACATAAAATATGCAAAATCCATGTTTATCAATAACTCAATTCTTCAGAGATTTCCATTTAAACCATACATGAGTACAAACAATTAAAAAAAATTTGAAATAGAAATTAACAAATAACTGAAAATAAGAAAATCACAGCAAGTTTTATCAATGGAAAGAATACTTGTACTTGTGGTAATGTCCAGACATAATGTAGGAAATGTCCCATATGACCTGGCACATCAGTCTCTTCTACAATGATAGCACCTCCACATTATTCCCATAGCATGAGTTGATGTACAAGAAGTGTAGTCCATAAACAAAAATCCTTCTACAAAAGAAAATACAAACATTCAGAAAAAACCCACTCATAAAATGGTGTGAAAGACAACCTCAAGGAATAACAACCATTGCCTCAGAACTACATTTCACACATACACTTTAGTTATGAAAGGCACAACTATTCAGAATAAATCATTCAACGGTTACAATCAAGCATTTACTTACAATTGAGCAGCAAACAAAACAATTAAGTTTCTCAACAAGGATGGTCTCTCAGGGCAGAGAAGGAACACAAGGTACACCATGCTGTCCTCTCTCTTACTCTACCACTTTCTCACCTTTTATCACACCCAGGGAGCACCTAGAACCCACTGGTGGTCAGGATGAAAAACTACAACCCTTGGAACCCTGTACAGTTCATGACACTGTTACACAATACATGCACACTTGATATAGACATGTTAATTTATCCTAATATGTAATGTAATATCTATATAATATGTCATGTAATATCTGTATAATATGTCATGTAATATCTGCATAATATGTAATGTAATATCTGTATAATATGTCATGTAAGATATGCATTAATGTAATATCTGTACATCTGTAATACACTGTGTTCTATGGCTATATTTAGTCTCCTGAATTCGTTTATTTACCACTAAAAAGATTTTTCACTTTAGTGAGACCTGCTCTTCCATACCCCATTGCAGCATTAACTCTTTCCTCTGCTTCAGGCTGAATCTTCCTCATCTCTCTTAATCTCTGAACAAGATCTTCTCTTCCAGTTTCCTCAGCTCGAGGGATTAAGAAGTCAAGAGACTGAACAATGAAAGCAGAGTCTGGCTTTAAAGAAATCTCATACAGTTTTATGATGGTGTTATAAGCTTCTTCCTCCAGCTTAGCTTTTTCCTTTTCTTTCTCACTAATTTCTTCCTTCAGTTCATCCTCTAGGTTTATCTGCTTTTCGTTCTCGTTCTTGTTGTCTGCAAGTTTTACTTCAACATTTTTTAAAGGGCTTTGAATCAAACTCTGTGTTTGATCCTAATTTTTTGCGATCTTCATATTCCTTTTTAATTGCAGCATAACTCATTGTGGTCTCTTTGCTCTTGTAACATATTTCTTGTTCTCTCTGACATGTTTACTGTAGTGACATTTATGTGTACATGAAGTGCAGTGGTTATTTTTAATAACATAGCACCACCAGGCACTAGAAGCAAACCAGCAGTTATACTCATGACAGTTCTCCTCACAGACAGAGCAACGGGTGGCCTTTCTGTCCCTCCATGAAGCATTTACAATGGGAACTTTGTAATACTGTGTGACTGTTAAAGTAAAGTTTTCATTTCTCTTGATCTTTTCTCTGTTTTCCTCAAAATATTTCTGAATCTGAGTCAGTTCTTTACTCTTGCACTCTATAAACTCAGTATGGTTTTGTAGATTAGAAATACAGGCTTCAAGTCTTATGGACTCTTTCATAACACTTTCAGTGTTCTTTAAGCTTTTTCTGCTCTGTTCTTTCCGTGAGGCAAAGAAATCATTGAAACTGTCCTCTGTTTGTTCCCAAGATGTCTTGAGAGCTCTTTTATACTTCAGGCTCCCCTTCTCTTTTTTTGGTGATATAGCATTTGTTAGAGGCAGTCCATCTGACAAATAACAGTTTTGTCTTTAACAAATAAAGACAAAACTGCTTCAAAGATGTATTGCAGTCTGTCAGAGTCTCGATTCTCAGATGCCTTTAATACCAGACACACTGCATCAATTTCTTTCACTCCACAATCACTGTGAATAATGTGAATGTCTGTATATAATTAGTCATGGCATTAATCAGAGTAGTTTTGCCTGTTCCAGTTTCTCCTACCATCACTACAGTTTTGTTTTGCATATTGATGTCTCTCTGTCCAAATGTCCATTTTCTCACTGAGCCATTTTCAAGAAGATCACTTCTGGTTGTGAGGAGATGATATTGTGCAGGTGGACCTTCACTGATTAATTCACTCTTCTGGATTAAATCATGTAAAGTTGATGATGACTGATTCTGTTAAATCCAATGACAAATAAAAAGATTTTTTAATGTCATGAGAATTTATTCTTAAAATGTCTTCAGTCATTCCAGAGCATATGTTTGAACAAAAAGTAAAATAGTGTAAATTACTTTTTTAGCCATTTTCAGCATGTTGTTTGTTTGCTTTGAAAGAAAATCATTCTTCTCAATAATTTATTTTTTTTATTATTTATTTATTTATTTTTAATAAATCATTTGCATGTAAAAAATAAAAATAAAAAAGTCCACTTACTGTCATGGTTGAGGCGCCTGCCTCGTCCTCCGATCGCCACCAGAGGGAACCTTCCACCGAGTATTAGTAGTTTCCGGACTGCATTTCCCATAATCCTCTTACAGGGACTGATTACACTGCCACCTGCTTCCAATCCCCCACTTCCTATATAACTGAACTTGAACGTGACTTCAGTGCGAAGTCTCGATTTGCCACGGCTGTCAGTCTGAGCGAACCCTTTCCTGTGATTATCCCGGTTTATTACTTTGTTCTGTTTTTCCTGTCTGTTGATTGTTTGCCGCCTGTCCTGACCTGCTGCCCGTGTTTTGACTACGATTTCTGTCTCATCTACTGTCGCGGTGAGGCAAAGATGAGTGAGGATCCAAATGCAGTTTAGATTTTTAATAGACCAAAACAAGAAACAGCCAAACAAACAAGCAGGCAAAACAGGGCAGAACACTGAGCAAGACAGGAAACAGGAACATAGACGTAAACATCCAACAACGACCAACACCAGGGAAGTGAACAAACAGAGTAGATATAACAAACAGGAACCAATCACAATGCAGAGACAATCAGAGACTAAGACGATACACCCGGGGGGGAGATAGAGTGCAATTAGTGTCTATGGTGACAAATGAGTGGGCGGAGCAAACAATTAACAGCAAGGCAGACAGCAGACAGAAACAGGGCAAAACACAGACAGACTCATTACATCTACATTGTTGTGTTTGCTGGTATTGACCCTTGCCTGTTGTACTACGAGTGAGTTAATAAAGCTTGCAAATGGATCCTCAGCCTTACGACGTATCATTTCACTTACCCTGTAGCCATAATACTAGTTCAATTTCCACAGATGTCTCAGAAGATTGTCACAATTGTAGGACCTAATAATGAAATGTAGAATTTTATTAAAATAAACATCTGGAAAATTTACTTCTCTAAGGAAGTTTGATTTTAATGTTTCTCCAGGAAGTCCTAGTACTTTACCTTGGCCTATTTATACACCTTGGATATTTTATGTGTTTAATCTTTCTTGAATTGAGCAATAGATATAAAACTGACAATGATTTAACTTTACACATTATAAAATAATGGTGATTCCTTGACAGAAAGTGATACATGTTTTGTTGTAGGAGCCATTAAGAAATAATAACATGGTCACAATGTTTTCCATTGGTCTCTTATTTATTATGCTACTGTATATGTATTGGGTTTGTACCACTTCTAGTGAATGGGATGAACTGTACCTGCTCTGGCATTTCCTGTAGATAGCCATTTTAAACAGAAAGTGCAGAGGCAACATGGGGAAGAGAGACAGATTTATGACCTGCATATCAAATTACCTTAAACACTGCTTTGTTACTATAGAATACCAAGTTAGACTCTATCTATCTGGAGAAGCATCAAATACACTTTGCCATTAACAAAAGTGGCTACATATAAGAACAAGAAGCCATTACATTTGCTGTCTGTCATTTCTGAAAGAGAAAATTACTAAACTAATTTGTGGTTAATCTGATGTACGAAAAGATAAAACAATGTTGATTTTCCTGAGATGTACAAAGTGTCTTTATCTTATGTTATCTTTTGGATCTGCTTTGATTCCGACAGAAGTAAAGTGATCATTACTTTACAGTAACATTACAGATTTATCTGCATTCCAGACAAAGCCACATACATACAACTCTCTATTCAGGTACAGAGTTTGTACAAAACCAACAAAATATCATTTAATATTGATGGAAATTTTAAAAAGACAAATTTAAAGACAGATTTAATTTGTTTAAAAAAAAAAAAGAACTCATATTTATATTGTACACATTATAGTTTTTATTGTAATTATTTCCAATGTGTCTAGTTTTATTCTTTTTACCTAACATCATTCATAACTGTAAATAAAAAAATAAATAAATAAATAAATAAATAAATAAATAGAACCTCTGCCTTTAACACTGATGTTTGTAAAGTTTGTCAGAATTCAAGAGTCAAGAGTTTTTGTAAAATTCTAGTCCAGCTTGCTGAGTCATTCCTCTGTTCTTAAGACTTATTAATATTTTTTACTCTCTCTCTCATTAGTACGGAAGCGTATTGCATTCACTTGAGTAAAAAAAAAATCTACTCTGTTTTTCTGAATTAACGACTTAATTATCTCAAAATTATGAGATAATTTTTCATGAATAAAAAGTTTTTTGCTCTGTTTTTCTGAATTAACGACTTAATGTGGATTGCATGGAAGTAAACATGTCCCGAACAAGTAACAGAGTAGATTTTTTTTACTCAAGTGAATGCAATACGCTTCCGTACATTAGGACTGATTATTTTAGAAAGTTAAATACCTCACCCACTTTTACTTATTTGATTAAAACAAAATTAACTAAAATGTAAATAAGTTTAGTTCTGATTTCTCTTTTGAAAACTGCATCATACAAACATCTTACCTACAATGAAGTCTTAAATTCATACTGTAATTACATGTGTAAGTGTAAATATATTTAGATTACTGTACCTGCTTTAGACATGTGGAGCAAGGTGGAGACTAGTGATACATCCCTCTGTTGTGACTTTATTAACTGCAAGAATTTGATGGTCACCTTATGAGGGAGTCAACGTTTAGTGTTAAAATCCAGCCAATGAGCATCACAGAGTAAGCTCTATCTAGGCAAAGAAACACATAAAAGGTTATGGAACTCTTTAATTTCACAGACTTTCCCTTTCACTTCTCTGCATAGTCCTAGTCCTAATATGCTGAAGAACAGTGTTGAATTTATTCTGAAATTGTGAATTGTAAATTGTGAATTTATTCACAATGTAAGTTAAAATGTCTTGAATATAAACAAATGTAATTTGATACAATAAATACAATAAAATAGATGTTGAATTTCCAATTACAGGATCACAACAATCCAAATATAAGATTAGTATATTAGTATATATAGAACAGTATTGCTGAAGGTTCTCTATTATTTCTAGGTTTTATTTTCATAGCCATGAGGGAGTTTTTGTCACAGGATATTAACATGAACATTATGTGTGATTTGAGCTAAAACTGCATTAATGACAGATACATGTTAAAAATCCAACCATTCACAGCTGAACACAATTGATATGATTTTGATGTACACACATACAGTCCTACAATGAATAAAGTGTGTGCACAATTAAAACATTAAAATTGTGTTAAATTTAATTCACCCGAACTGCATTCACCCGAACTGTTACTTAGTTCCACAAGCCTTAGAAAAAAATTACATTACTATTATTAGGCAGTAGAAGTTGCGATAACAGTTATTTTCATTTTTTTTTTTTGTTAAATTTTGATTTTCAATGGAGATTTTGCTTTGGCTTTTTTCACACCTGTTTGAAAATGGTGGCTTATGTAAATAAAAAGACTTTTCCTTGGATTTTTCCAGTTTTGCCATTTCCTTTGCTGCCAGTTAGCCACTGCACCGACCATCTTACCACAAAAGGTGGCAGCGGTGGGATGTGCAGTCTTTGAGGAGTGACTGACAGTAGAGGAGGAAAATCTCAAGATGGCTGCTAGAGGACATGGAGGTTCTCAAAGGATTACCCGAGCTCATCCAATATTGTTCTCTGAAGGGGAGGAGGACACTGTTGAAGTTCAAGCAGGTGATGTGGAGTTGGAAGCTGTGATAGCAGAGGAGACTGTGACTGACTTGTTTCATATGAGGAATTTGCCATATCCGGAGACTGAACCTGTGGTGAGACCCAAGAGCAGTAAAGTGAGTACACCCCGAGGTGAAGCAGAAGGTATTGTGGTGGATCAAGAGTTTCTTTTGGAAATGAGGAAATTTATGAAGCAACAACAAAGAAATGAAAAGTTATTATTTGATGAATTGAATGGATTAAAGGCTACTATTCTCCAGAAATCCAAGGCAGGGTGGGAATCAGTTGAACAGATAAGTCAACAAACTCACTACCCATTACCTACACCCAGAACACTTCCGCAAGCACCAGGAGGAAGAGCCATGTTTTCAGAGCCTCAGGCAACTCAACCTGAGGACCATCTGCCAAGTTTGTCTCCACCACTGGTAGCATCTTTTAGACGTTATCATGAACCTCGAATTCCTGATTTTGTGGAAGGTGAGGATGTGGAGAGCTTCTTTGTGCGGTTCGAACGCATTGCTAGAACGTGAGGATGGCAAACCGATGAGTGGGCAGCTCGAGTGGTAACTTTGTTAACAGGCAAAGCTCTGGAGGCCTATGCAGGCATGGATGAACGACGTTCCGGGTCTTATGCTGACATCAAAGCTGCCGTGCTGGCCAAGTACAACGTGACTGAGGAGACATATCACCTGTGTTTTAGGAGTCTGACGGTACCAACTGGAGAAAGCGTAAGAGAGACCTACAACCGCATTCAGGGCTTGTATAAGAGGTGGATGCGACAGGAAATGAAGAGTAAGGAACAGCTGGGAGAAACCATCATATTGGAACAGTATCTAAGAGTGTTGCGTCCCGACGTGAGAGTATGGGTCAAAGAAAACCAACCACGGACTGGTGAGGAAGCTGCTAGGTTGGCTGAGAGATACATGGCTGCACATCGAGATCCACCACGAACCAACAAAGGTACTGTGACTGTGGGCAGGGGTAAAGTTGAGGTAACTATTGATAAGACTATGGGACTGTTTGGGAAACATTCTAATGCAACTTTGATTTGTTTTTATTGTCAACAACCTGGACATAAGGCTTACCTTTGTCCCCTTAAAAAACCCAAAGTGACTAATATGTGTTATGTTCCCAGGAATGAGTGCTTTGCTGAATCATCAACATCTACCGAGAAACATAGTCACCTTCTAATGGTAATTGTAAATTCTCAGCCGGCCCAGGCTTTGGTTGATACAGGTAGTACACAAACTTTGGTGAAATCTGACTTGCTAAACTGTGAAATGTTGAACTATGGTGATACTGTATGCTTGGGATGTGTACTGTACATGGGGATGAACAAACTTATCCAACTGCTGAAGTCTCTGTCATTGTAGAAGAACAAGCATACTTGTTAAGGGTGGGGGTAGTTGAGAAACTACCATTTGATGTGGTGTTAGGGGAAGATTTTCCTTGTTTAACTGATTTGGTGGCTTCCAAAATGTGTGCAGTAGTTACAAGGTCCCAGACTAAAGGCTTGCAACCCCTTCCCAATACAAATGCTGAATTATTTTCTAATCCGGGGGAAGGAGAGAAAAAGTAAATGACAGAGACGACAGGAAAAACATAGAGGGAAGGATAAGGTACAAGAGAGCTTAACAAATTTTCCTGACTCTGGGTCTGAGTTGATTAATTCCTGTTGGCAGGTTCCTGATAATTTTAGTGAGTTACAAAAAGGAGATGTTGCTTTACAACCCTTGTTTGCAAAAGTGTGTGAAGTGGATGGTAAGCCAGTTGGGGTACCAAAGTTTGGGGGAGACCAGTACATTTTAAAGAACAACCTTTTGTACCTGGCTGACATAGAGAGTCCTAGATTAGTGGTACCCAAAGCACTGCATCAAATAATTTTATATTTGGGACATACCATCCCTTGGTCAGGGCACTTAGGCCAACAGAAAACGTACAAGCATGTCAGTCAACATTTTATTGGCCAAAAATGTACCATGATGTGCAAGAATACTGTAAAACTTGTTCTGAATGTCAAATAGTAGCACCTGTTCGAAGAGCTGATAGAAGTTATCTGCAACCTTTGCCCATTATTGGAACTCCATTTGATCGTATAGGTATGGATATAATAGGTCCTTTGGTGAAGAGCAGTTACCGATTCGCATTGGTGATCTGTGACTATGCTACCCGATATCCAGAGGTCTACCCCTTGCGTTCAGTCCAAGTTAAACACATTGTGAGATGTTTGGTTGACTTGATTTCATGGGTTGGAGTTCCATCCGAAATTATCACGGATCAGGGGACAAACTTTATGGCTAAAGTGATGAAGCTGTTGTATAAACATTTAGGCATTAAGGGAATCAGAACTCCACCATTTCACCCTCAAACAGATGGTCTTGTAGAACGGTTTAATGCTACCTTGAAAAACATGCTTAAGAAGTTTGTTGATGAGTCTGGGAGGGATTGGGATAAATGGATTCCATTTCGTCTTTTTGCCTATAGAGAGATCCCTCAATGTTCAACCGGTTTCTCACTTTTTGAACTTTTGTTTGGCAGGCAAGTTCGTGGCCACCTGGACGTGCTCAAGGAAGGGTGGATAGCAGAGGAACCAGCCCAGTGCAATATTGCTTCATATATCTTACAGATGCGGGACAAGTTGGAGAACTTTAGGACTCTGGCTAAAGAAAACCTAGCTGCTGCCCAGCATAGACAAAAGGTCTGGTACAACACACGTGCTAGGGAAAGGGATTTCAAACCGGGACAGAAAGTTCTACTACTCTTACCATCAGGTACCAGCAAGTTGTTGGCCAAATGGCAGGGTCCATATGTTGTGACCAGAAAACTGGGTCCAGTAACCTGAGATTTTGTGTCCAGAAAGAAAACACCCTAAACAGGTTCTACATGTTAATCTCCTGAAAGAATTCAAGGAGAATGTGTCTGATCTCAAAGGTCCCAAGAAGATTAAAGACCAAGTGATGATGGTGAGGGCCATAGTGGAGGAAGAGGATGAACCGGATATGGACCCAGTTCTGTCAATACAGGATGCCCCAGAATGTTGTTCACATTTGAATAACCAGCAACAACAGCAGCTAACTGAAATCCTTCAATCTTTTCCCTCTCTTTTCCAGGAAAGACCGGGTCGAACTGAGATTCTCACACACAATATCATCCTGAAAGACACTACACCTATACGACATAAATCCTACCGAGTCCCGGAGAAGATGGTAGAACAGTTAAAGACTGAGATCAAGACCATGTTGGAAATGGGGATTATAGAACCATCGAAAAGTGAGTGGTCAAGACCCATACTACTGGTCCCTAAAAAGGATGGCGGATGACTTCAGAAAACTAAATAGTGTATCATGCTTTGATTCATATCTGATGCCTCGGATTGACGAGTTGATTGAGAGACTGGGTAATGCATCCTTTATGACTACATTAGATCTGTGTAAAGGTTACTGGCAGGTGTCCCTTGGTCCCTCGTGCAAGCCCTACACTGCCTTTCGATCTCCCTCAGGGCTATAAAAGTATACGGTTATGCTGTTTGGATTACATGGAGCACCGGCCACTTTCCAAAGATTGATGGATCGTGTCCTTGCGGGTTGTGACCAGTATGCAGCTGCATACCTTGATGATGTGGTGATATGCAGTGGTTCCTGGCAAGAACATCTACGGCATCTTGTGGACATTCTAAAGCAGCTTCACAAAGCAGGGCTCACCATTACAAAATGTTCATGGGCTCAGACAGAGGCCTTGGGTTATTTACTAGGGCATGGACAGATCAGGCCCCAAGTGGAAAAGCTTAAGGCTATCCAAAACATTACTCGTCCTCAAACTAAAAAGCAAGTGAGATCTTTTCTCGGTTTAATCGGCTGGTACCGCCGATTTATTCCCCACTTTGCATCACTGGCTACACCTCTGACTGATCTGACCAAGAAGAGTCCTGCTAAATTTTGTTGGCCAAATGAGTGTGAAGAAGAGTTCAATGCACTTAAGGACCAGTTATGCCAAGAACCAGTGTTACAGAGCCCTAATTTCTCTCAGAGATTTATTGTACAGGTGGACGCTTCTGATGTTGGCTTGGGAGCAGTGCTAGTCCAAGGAGAGGCTCATGAGGAGAGACCAGTCCTATTTCTGAGCAGAAAACTCTTTGAAAGAGAGCGAAATACTCAACAATTGAGAAGGAAGGCCTTGCCATCAAGTGGGCTGTGGACTCCCTGCGGTATTACTTGCTTGGACGTGAATTCACGTTATGGACTGATCACCGTGCCCCAAAATGGATGCAAACCATGCAGAATGGTAATTCAAGGATACTCCGCTGGTGTCTGGCTCTGCAGCCCTATGTGTTTACAATTGAGCACTGTCTGGGTAAGAGAAATTTTGTTGCCGATTACTTATCCCGTATGACCAATGTAGACCATCCAGAGGGAGAGGAAGGGAGAAAATTTGATGTGGCACACACCGTTCAGGCTAAATAAATACACAAGACAGTTTAGTAAGTTCTTTATTTTGTGTTTGTTTTACTTTTGAAGCAGTCACATGAAAGGTGCACATTCCATGGTGACTGCTAGCACCATCCAAAGTAAGGCAGAATCAATAAATGTTTGTGTATTAATGTGAATGTTTGTCTTACCGGTTCAGGAAAGGCCTAAAAGGGACTGGCCTGCGAACAGGAAGCCAGTTTTATAGCATCCTGAAGGGGAGGATGCCTTTTTTCACACCTGTTTGAAAATGGTGGCTTATGTAAATAAAAAGACGTTTCCTTTGATTTTTCCAGAGTTTTGCCATTTCTTTTGCTGCCAGTTAGCCACTGCACCGAAAATCTTACCACATTCTTTTTGATCAATACCAAGTGCTTTCATTTTTATAGTGTGGTTTTATAATGTACTTTGATAGTGGTCATTATTAATATTAAATAATAGACTCTTCAATAGATTCTTCTTTTTGAGATTTATTAAAAAGTACTGAACACTATTAATTCAGTAAACATATATAAGAACTTATATAACAAAAATATAACATGTCACACAAACCTTTTTCAATAACTGTCACATAATATTTCTATAAGTTATGCACCTGAGATTTCGTATATTTGTAAACTGGACCTCCAAACTATACCAACTTTAGGGATTCCGGATCCTAATTAAACCAACATAAAATAGTGAAATCTGAATCATTACCAGGACATCTCTCCACACAAGCAGTGCATTTTTAAGATTAAAATTAAGATTAGGATTAGTGCATGATTTTGGCACATTATGGAAACACAGAGGTTTTCTTCTTTCTTCAGCTAAAGCAATCTCACACAATGGCCTGATTTCTGAACTCCTGGATGTACAACAGTATCTCCAGATACTGTTACACTAAGATGCTTCACTAACTACCAAATTTTGTCAAAGATGCATAGCATAGATGCATATAGCCTCACAGAGTGCTCATCCTTCACCAAACACCTACAGATGGATTTGACTGAAATGACACCCAGTGAGGGAAAAAAATACTGGCTAGTAATATTGGATATGCTCTTTAAGTGGGTGGAATCTTTTCCCACTTCTACACGTTCCTGTCTGGAATTGTCGCTTGTTTGGGAATCCCTGACAAAATCAGCACCAATAATGGGACTCCCTTTGTAAAACAAGCACTTCAATGGGTGGGAGAATATCTGGTTATAAATCTAAGACAGCACTATGCATACAGTACCACCATACTAGCAGAGGGGCAGTAGAGCATGAGAATGAAATACTAATGAATAAATTGTCCCTCCCAAATTTAAGATTTTTTTAAGAGTTTGAGATGCTGTTTGGCAGACACCTAAAAAGGGCATTGGGCCTGGACCCACACCCAGGTTGCTACCAGCCAATGTGAAGATGAAATGCTGTGTTTTTGTGCAAACTTATCTCAAATCCATAAGCAGGTGAAGGAGGCGCTACCTAAAATGATGCAAACAGATGTACACGATCACTTTCCAGGTGACTGGGTGGTGACTCAAGGAAAAGCTGGAGAGACAGGGACCAGTCCAGGTACTTCTGACCACACAGATTGCAGTAAAGGTTGCAGAGAGAGTGACATGGATTCAGGTCATCCATTGTAAGCGAGTCCCAGAACCTGGGGAGAAACAAGCAAACCACAGTTGCTATGAAAAACAACGTAAAAGGTACATGGTAATGTGCTAGTATCTTCTCACGTGAGCTCCAACTGACTCTCTATGACAATCTTTGTAGTATGTCATGAACAGGGTGTATGGATTTTCCATGATGGAGAGCAGTTTGTTCAGTGGAGTTCTGACTTTTCCAGTCAATAAAAGACAGCCTACAACACAAGCGAATCTAGAGGCAGTTCATGTAAGTGTTGCCAGGATACATGTAAGACTTAGTGCAAGCTCAAGAGACCAAGAAAGACGAAATCATAACTAAGACTAAGGTGTCATGAAAGGTATTTAGGAATCCTGTTAAATTTATTTATTTGGTTTTGACCACCCTGACCTAGAGTTTTTCAATGTTACATCTAAACTAATGTGATTGGTCTATGAGTAGAGCCAGAAAGATTTAGTTGGGTGAATTTTTGGTTATAGAGTTCACCATTCTATATTAAATAAAAAAAAGATTATATTGCTACCACTTCTTCTAGGCATGAAACCACATGTATTCCTATAAACAATATGGTGTATTAAAAATGAATTAAAGCTTTTTGTTAGTAGTGGTTTCTTTCTTCTTATCACGTCAGTCCTGATGTTTGCTGAACTGGCCACAAATTCAAAGTGATGACCTTTTCCACTGCTTTTCTGATGCACACACATGTAATTTATACTGACGTACGTGTCCCTTAGTGACGCTTGTTTTCGGATTGCATAGAAAATCTTCCACAATCCCACTAAGGAATGTGTCCTAGGTTGCATGGGTTAGTATTTAAAACACAAGATCAACTATCAAAGTTGGTCTTACCTTGAACGCAGGTGTCCTTCGAAGTCCCTCTGTCTTCTAACAAAGGATCCTCTTCAAGTTCTTCTACCTAATCTATTGTTTGAATCTTTAGACGAAGAAGTCAGACTTAGACCTTCTTGTTTTTCAGGGTCCTCACAATGGGAGGCCTTGTTTTTATTAAAAGCAGTGTGTAATATATGTAAAGTAAAATAAAAGAAAATTACAACTAAAACCTGATTCAAATAATCAAACAGTATTAGAATAAGTAAAAGTAATCAAAATGCAAAGATAATAACAAACCAAGAAACACTCTCCAAGTGTAAGCTTGCGTTTGTTCTCTGATGCACACACTATTAGCAATATCTGAGTATATCACACTAAGCTTGCCTCTAGTTGAATGCACACTAATTACTGGTTCTAAAACCCTTTCTATACCATTTATTAGTATATTTCTTGACATCATTATGCTTCTCAACAACATTATGCTTCTCAACAACATCATGTCATGCTTCTGTAGTGGATATTTTAAATATCATGAGTAATATTTGTGCTTTAATGGTAAATTCTGTGTGTCAGACTAGGGAGAGAGAGGACAGGAACAAATGTCCCTACCATAAGCAACCCTACAACAAATGGTCCTGCCATAAAACGCCCCTGCCTTAAACATTCTGTGTTAAAAGTCATGGGAACTAAGGGGACTGTGGGTACACGTGCTTGATAAGATCTGACCTTATTGGGGTCACATAAACACAGATGCACACACACACACATACCAACACACACACACCAGGCTACACAAGCACACACCTAGGGTATAAAAGGGAGAGCTGAATCACTAATCTTTGCCTCTTCGCTGTGTAGACTTGGCATTCTGCACTGGAAGTTGGAAGTTGCTTTTACCACCAACTCGGTTTCTGATTGTGTTTTTTATATGTAGCTCAAAACTGCCAAAACACCTCTCAACAACATCCTGTCATGCTTCTCAACATCCTGTCATGCTTCTCAACAACATCCTGTCATTCTATCAACATCATCATAATATATCTTGGTCGAAGAGAATAACCATATACAGGTATGGTAAATATTTGCCGTTGCTGACTGTGTGTGCTTAATCTGTGGTTACATGTTATGAAACCTTGTGCTTTCAGATCAAGCTTTCAATGTCACTCCCTGTCTTGACATTTAAACATGCTGCTGAACATCATATCATTTCCTGAGCATACAAAAGATTACATAAGTTCATATAAAAGGTAAAGAAAGCGAATCATTCTATAAAATGGAAAAGTAAACTTATAGCAATTTCTATAATCATCTTTCAGCAAAATGGGTCTTTATCCAACTGTCTAGGTACAGTGTCTGTTCCTCCCGTTGTTGAAGACTTAGTGCTGTTTATTTCATTCAGCAGTTTCCCCATTTCCTCTAGTTTATTTGTCATAGCTTCCTTCTTCCTTGCTTTCTGTCTTTGTTGTCTTCTATTTCATTTTTCTCTTTTTGCTGCATTAATTTCACTTTATTTCTTTATTGAATTGGATGAGGTTGTCACATAAGAATAACCAGATGCACGTGGTATGGTAGTTACTTCACTCCTACAATTTCTATCAACAACACTAATATTAATATTAAATAAACTGTGAATGGTCTTGACCACAGTGTCTACGCAGTGTTTTTGAGTTGATTTTCACCTAACCTCACCTAACCAAACCTTACGTCAATATTTAAAACATCATTGTATTTTGTTGATTGTTTCCAGGAATACCTGTGCTTTCATTTCCAGAAGGGACGGTAACTTTTTCTAATAAAGTAACTGAATAAAGTATGTCCCTGCATCCCATTCTCTGGTTCCATTGTTCAGTGCCAGTTCTTTTTCACATATTGTCACCTGTTAAGATGAACTGTAAAAAATATAATCAGTACAGCACACTGTACTTTTAAAGTCACATATACAAGGAATTTTAAATAACTGTGAATCTAGGTAAAAATAAATGTAAGTTCAACAAAATCCTATGAATGTTATACCCATGGGCAAGGCTAGCCCCTTTTTAGGGGGGCTTCAGCACCCCTAAAAAGGAGCTCAGCACCCCTAAAATTTTTATTAATATTTTAGTCCAGCGGGTCGCCGCCGCTGTGGAGTAGCACAGGACGTGAGTGACTCGTCCATAGTCATAAACGGAGAGAAATAGCGCCGGTTACAATGTTCTTCCGCAAGACGCATGCAGTTCTGTTTATTAACTGCTAGAGCGTGAAACAAAAACAGCAACGCGCCAAATAAACTGCGTACCTGTGTAATGCGTACGTGTGTCTCTGTTGTTAAAGTTTATCATTAATTTGATATTCATTTTAACAATCGGGAGTCATGTAAACATGACGTCACGTGCGTCTTTTGGAAACATGGAAGCCCTGGCGTTTGGACCAGAGTGAAAATAAACTACATATCACTGTATACCACCAGTATGTGTGAAAACACTCACTGTGGCTTTTTAAATGAATTGTTATTCATTCCTAGATTTAGATCTGTTATTTTTCAATTGTGGCTGACTATCAAACTAGACAATAAAAGAAAGTGTTTTTCTTTTGCTGTATTTATTCATTCCTCACACACAGAGGATTTAACCTGAACCAGGCTTAACTCCTGAACCCCTAGCATTACTCTCTCTCTCTCTCTCTCTCTCTCTCTCTCTCTCTGTGTGTGTTTGTGTGTGTGTGTATGTGTGTGTGTGTGTGTGTGTGTGTGTGTGGCCTGCCAGTGAGCAATGGACATACGACAGTTCTTTAAAAGAAAAAAGACAGAATCAGGTGAGAGACTAGGGACAGTCCATAATGACCTTGTGAAAGGAATTTGTCATTTAATAAAAAGTTAAAAGCCCAATAATAATAATAATAATAATAATAATAATAATAAGATGGAAAATTTACAACTCTTTTATTAGAGGTCACAAGTGAAGGCAGCAGTGCAGAAAGTAGAGAAGCTGAATTTGCAGTGGTGCCGTGATCCGTGCTCATGGATGAGGGAAGGTGATGAGGGAGAAGTCAACCCAGGAGTTGCGTTGGCTGGCAGATGCAGAGGAGTGGCAGTTGGCTGCCATCTGTCAGGACAAACTGGTGAAACAAAGGGACGGAAGGAAAAACCACCATTAGTTCACCATTCAATGTTCTAACACTAATAAGGCTCAGCCTGGCTTCTTTAGCTCGCCTATTCTTGGAAGGTGAGGAATTAGAGGCCTCTCCTGATCGGCTCCTCCGGTTTTGGCGCGCTTTTCTTTGTCCCGCCTTCCAGCCGTACTCAGCAGCGCTGATTCGGGGGTAAAGAGAGGTTTTTTGGCACCACTAAAAAACTAAAAAAAGATTAAATTAATTATACTCTTCATTCATACATGTTCATAAATCCTTTTTAATATATGTTACATGGCCATATTTAAGCTCCTGACTTCATTTTGTACCTTAAAACATCTTTCAGTATATTGAAACCTGCGCTTTCATACTCTGTTAAAACGTTAACACTTACCTGTGATTCAGGTTAAATTTTTCACTGCTGACAGTTTCTGAGCAAGGAAGTGTGTGCTGACTTTCCACTAAAGTCAGCGGTGAATTGTGTCTGGGGAGTGAGCTATGAATTGACGCGTGTCAATTAATGCAAATGTTCTTTTATTGGAACAAGCATATTATACAGTCACCATATTTCCATTGTTCATTCGTCCACAGCTCATAGTCCACGCCAATCCTGAACATATCACTTGTGTAGCTAAACAATTAAACCAAATTCCAAAATGATGAAAATATATGCTCAAACCCAATAATCTCAAATGCGGTCATATTTCACGGTCAAAAAACTGTGAGCTTCCCCCGTACACACAAAACCCCCACCTCTATCCCAGGTGCACTCATTTATTCATTAAAAGAGATTGCCCCCTACTGGTTTAACAAGGTATGTTCATATAAGGCTCCTACAAAGTGTTTCCAGTTTCTTCAATTTGAGGGATGAAGTCCAGATGCTGAATAATGAAAGCTGATTTTTGGACAGTTTCCTGATGATGATGGAGGACCTCTACCACAACTTTTTCCTTTTCAGTCTCATTCAGTTCTTCATTTATTCTCATATTTATACTTTTCTTCTCCGCTTCCTGTTTCTTGTTGCAATGAAGGTCCCAATGACATTCACCAAGTCCTCTGAATGCAACTCCATATCTGAAGCTGGATTATTGCTGCTTTTGTTTTGAGATTTCAGATCATTATATTTTATTCATGTACAGTCATCTCTTACAGTTTGTTAAATGAGTCAAAGTCAATTACTCATTTGTTTATAAAACTTGTGAAACAGAATGCAAATATGTTTTTGTTTTCTAAATTAAGTTGTTCATTTAAACTCTAACCATAATGGTCGTTCTTATTACCTTAATATTAAATTACTAAAGATTTAATGTTATTTGATAGATGTAGGTTTGTGTCAGAAAGTGACGTCTCAGACATACTGCAGTTACCAGATATTTAATGAGAAAGTCAGATAAACAGATCTAAAGAAAACAGAAAACACCATCTAAAGTGTAATTAATAATAGAAACTGATTAACTAAATCAATTTAAATGAAAAGGATAAAGATCTTTCCGTACACAGTACAGCTTCATAACTAATATGGTAAGTGAGATAAAAAACAATCCTCTGCTGTAGTTTAAACTCAATCATAATGGCTCATAAAAAAGTTTTAAATGATTATCCAAGCACAGTAAAATATGAAATCTTAAACAAGAGCATTAATGAATTAACACACTGCATTTGAAATAATTGAACAAAACTCTTGATTCATATATGTTCATTATTCCATCTGTATTACATGTTGACCTGCTCTTGTTTAGCCCATTAAAGAATAAACTCGTTCCTGTGATTCAGGCTAAATTTTCTTCAGCTAATACACTGGTTATTATCCATGACTTCACACCACCCAGCATCCAGGGCCAGCAGTTATACTCATGACCGATCTCCTTACAGACAGAGCAACTTGTTACCTTTCTGTCCCACCATGAAGCATCTTCAGTGGAAACTTTTTCTTTATAATACTTTTTGACTGTAAAAGTAAAGTTTTTATTTCTCTCAATCTTTTCTTGGTTTTCCTCAAGAGCTTTCTGAATCTGAGTCAGTTCTTTAACTTTGCACTTTATAAACTCAATGTGTTTTTTTTTGTAAATTAGAAATACAGGTTTTAAGTCATTTGGACTGAATCAGAACTCTTTCATTCTTCATTAAGCTTTCTGTAAACTCTACCCTTAGTATATAATTAGGCATGACTTTAATCTGAGTAGTTTTACCTGTTCCAGTTTCTCTTACGATCAGTACGATTTTGTTTTGCATATTGATGTCTCTCTGTCCAAATGACATTTTTCAATTTTCTGAAATCAGCTTGATTACAACATTAAAAGGTTTATTTCTGTTTACTGAAAGCTGCTCTTCTATATGCCATTGCAACATTAACTCTTTCCTGTTTTTCAGGCTGAATCTTCCTCAGCTCTCTTAGTTTCTGAACAAGATCTTCTCTTCCAGTTTCCTCAGCTCCAGGGATCAAGAAGTCCAAAGACTGAAGAATGAAAGCAGAGTCTGTCTTTAAAGCGATCTCAGACAGTTTCATGATGGTGTTGTAGGCTTTGTCCACCCAGCATCCCAGGCACACCAGCAGTTATACTCATGACAGTTCTCCTTACAGACAGAGCAACTGGTGACCTTTCTGTCCCACCATGAAGCATCTTCAGTGGGAACTTTTTCTTTGTAATATTTGGTGACTGTAAAAGTAAAGTTTTCATTTCTCTTGATCTTTTCTCTGTTTTCCTCAAGAGCTTTCTGAATCTGAGTCAGTTCTTTACCTTTGTACTCTATAACTTCAATACGGTTTTGTAGATTATAAATACAGGCTACAAGTTGTTTAGACTCATTCAGAACACCTTTAGTCTGTTCTAATCTTTTTTGCTTCTGTTCTTTCAGGGAGGTGAAGAACATTTTCAGACTGTCTGCTATTAGATCCCAAGCTGTCTGGAGAGTTTTGTTATACTCCGGTCTCCTTTCCTCAGTTTGGCGATTGTTAAATAAGAAATGCTCATCTAAATTTTCTTCATTCATGCAGGAAATCCCTGCTTTCTTGATGGCATTAAGAACATTTGTTGGAGGCAGTCCATCTGAGTGTGTGATAAACATCACAATGTGGTTCTCTTTACCAAATAAGGACAAAACTGCATCAAAGATGTATTGCTGTCGGTCAGAGAGTCGATTCTCAGATGCCTTCACTACCAGACACACTGCATCAATATCTTTCACTCCAGTGTCATTGTGAAACAGTTTGTTGAGATACTCCGCGACCTTTTTATCCTCATCTGTTCCTTTGGTGTCTCCATAACCTGGAGTGTCAATGATGGTCAGACAGATTGGGTTGTTCTGGGCAAAGACCTCATACTGTACATAGTGACTTCTTGTGTTTTTGAATTGTCATTATTTTCCTCCACTTCTTTAATTTCAAACCACACTTCATCTGTAAACTTCACCCCGAGTATATAATTAGTCATGACATTAATCAGAGTAGTTTTGCCTGCTCCAGTTTCTCCTACCATCAGTAGGATTTTGTTTTGCATATTGACTTCTCTTTGTCCAAATGTCCATTTTCTCACTGAGTTGTCTTCACCAAGATTACTTCTGGTTGTGAGGAGACGACGTCGTTGAGGTGGACCTTCACTGATTAATTCACTCTTCTCGATTAAATCATGTAGATCCACTGATGGCTCTGAAAATCTGACAAATCCAATGCACTTTCATAAAAAAATCATTAAAAATATTTCATATGAAAATTTGTGTTTGAAACACTATGTGTTATAATACTGGTGATATAGTATATTTCTTAATGATATATTTTAATTAAAATCTTCTTAAATGTGAAGAAAAAATATTTGCTCACCTAGAAGCCATTCCAGTACAAAATGATCTGTGAAAATTAAAATCATCCATTAGATCTCTACTAACATTACAAGTCTTATGAATAAAACCAGGCGTAATGCATGTGGATGCTGATTCATAGCTTCATCCTGAGCTCTAATTTCTGTCTGTGATCATTCTCCTAATACACTGCAACTCTGATCAGGCTAAAGGGTTAATGAAGATGAATAAATACAGTTACTGAAGCTAAACAAATATAGCTAATATATTAAACTGTCAAATAACACTGAAAGAAATCTAAAAAATATTTAAATAAAAAATATTTACTATCTACATTTGTGTATATAAAATCTATTTAAAAAAAGAATTAGGTTCATTATAAATCATATATTTGAATCCACTTCAAAAAATACAAAAATAACAGTTTTGATAACAGTTTTAAAGAAACCTTTTCATAGTAGCATAGTGAAGCTGTCAGGAATGGCCTGGAATTTTCCCTGCCTGAACACTAGGGGGACATTCTGGCAGTTTTTGTTTATCTGTGCCATGTGTCTTTGTTTTTGTTTTGTGTATCACTTGTTTTTCCCTGCCCTATCCTTAGTCCTTTCCAACTCTGCACACCTGTTTCTTGTGTTTCTATGATTTCCTCCCTATTTAATTCTGTATTCTTGTGTCTGGTCTTTGCTGAGTCCTTGTCTTTGGTTTGCTGTCTCTTCTGCGTTTTATAATCCCGGTTTCCAGTGTTTCTAGCATTGGTTATTTGTTCCCTAAATAAAACCTTTATTGTTATTCCTGCCTATGGGTCTGAACTTCTCTGAAGACACCCCCTTCTGTGAAGACACCCCACTTCCCCTGACACAAATTAAATAAATGAGGAAAAGCTTCTGTCATTTTGACAAAACATTTTCAACATTAAAAAAAATATATATATTGGCTAATGTTTTTTGACATAATGTATACTGTATTATGAAGTAATGTGAATGCTAGATTTTTTACTGTTTGTAAGAAAAATCTTTGTTGCATTGACCATAAGTTTCCAATATGATATAGCAGGAGTCGCAAAGACACTGTTTTGAAGGAATAAAGCTGTTATTTTGTGATTTCTTCTTTCTTTCCCAGTGATCCCTATACTGCGAATGTGCACTTCTTCAGATTCAGGAAACTATTCGTAAAGAAAAAGTATTATTTTATGAAAAGCAAGTATATGCCAGATGAAGAAGCATCCATACAATTAGCAAACTGGTCACTCATATGCTATATTCAGACAAAAAATCTGTATATCTCAAAATTATAACTTGAAATATTACATTACTGAGCCAGTGTTTATGAAATAGTTATTTTTTCTTAAGTAAAATATTCATACTGTTCCATATTTAATACAGGGTTGTGTTTGAAAGTTAGATAGTATGACAGGGAGTTTTTGTCTTAGATTTGAGAAAACAAACTGAGAAATGAGTCAAATAATTGAGTTATTCAGCTTACAATTAGAGGGCTTTCTATATGAGTTAATATCATTTGAGAAAAGTATTTGAAAAGTACTACATTTATGATCAGACAAAAGTGAAGTTATAATATCAGTTGAGATATTTTGCAGATCTTTAGAAGTTGGCCAAAAGTCAATGCCAGATTGACATGAGAAAGAATTATTACTCCATGTAAATACCTTTGAATAAAACTTTGGAAATAAACATCTTTAAAAAAGAGTCAGATGTTTTAGGTGCCCCAAAATTGGGGAAATTATTCAACAATGACAGTATGCATTTTTCCATTTGATAAATCAAATTTTTGTTTTCATTTTGTTGTTTGAATCCATATAAATTGGTAAAAACATCTTATCTGAAATTTCAACTAAGAGACAAACCTGCCATTTGGATCACAGTCAACAAACAGAACTTTCTCATAAAAGAGTGACGAAATAAACCACAGACCCCAGCTGACGGTCCATGCCCTATTGTAATCTCCAAATTTTAAAATCGTCTTTATCTGAATGATATTCTTATAAAAAAAAAAAAAAATTAAAGATCTTATCAATCAAAATTAAGCTGTTAAGGGACAAGAAATTAGCTTCAACCTCAGTAAGATTTCTAAGCCCTAACATTAAATGAAGGAATAGACAGAACCATAACAAAAAAAAACTATCACAACTGAAAGAAGATCCCTCTAGGTTTGTTACTGCTTGACTGTTTTTGACCACGCCAATGTACAGATTGAAAGATGAATGGAAGTTTATCCTTTGTTTCTGGTAAAAACTGCTTACACACTGCAATGATTCATTCACTAACATCCTCTCTCTCTTTTTCTGTGATTCTGTAGATTCTCAAACATATCCTTCTAGATGAGAGAGATGATTTTCTTGTTGAGAACTTTCCTTGACTTGCGACTCCATTGCACCAAGCTGAGCTTTGATATCAATAACTTTGTTAATGTTTTCACATCTGCTTGGTTTAGTCAATTATTGTATCCTTCATGCTCGTAATCACTTGTGTATTCTCCCTCACCATTCTTTCCAAGGAATCAGCTCCACTGTTAATTAAATGTGAACATTCTTTGAATTGTGAGAGGATATTAGCTATATCAAGGCTTTCTGTCTTCCACTGTTTTAAAGTCAATGAATTACATAGAGTTTCCAGGAGAGGAGGAAATACTTCCTCAGCAAGCATAATCCCAACAGAATCCATTTCTGACTTGAGGTAATAATGCAAATTTTACCTCAAAAGTTTGTTGAGTCTTTGTGTTACCGAGGTAGCTTTATTAGCAGGGTTAGCACTAGCTTTGTGTAACAAACACATTCTTGTTTGTTCTTTTTTCAGATCTTCCCATTTTTGAAAATATTTATTGTTGTAATAAATAAAATAACCTGTACACCAAAATATAACTAAAAACTTTGTACAAATAAAATTTTTGGTTTGAATTTGCCAGGCTCTTCCAAGAACTAGTTGTCAGACCGCCATCTTTGCTCCAGCTCCTTACTACAATTTTTTTTCCTTCAATGCGTATAAATCAGTGTGCCATTATTTGTTGAGTAGTGAGGGGTATGTTTAAGCAAACTAGATATGCAATCAGGCCTTATTTAATATTTTATGATGATTAGGAATTTAGTATTTGCACTAAACCTGCACAGATTTGGCTTACATGAATTTTCCAATAATGACAATTCCAATAAATCATATTCTTGTTTTTTTGTAGAACTTATTAATGATGGATTTCTAATTAGTTTTTTAAATCTTGAATGTATTATAGTAAGATTACAATAATTATGTTGCAACAATACTTTTTCAGATTAGCCTGCTAATGGATCTGTATCTCAGACTATAACTACAAATGTAAGTGTGATGTATGATAACATACCTGCTTTTGTAGAACAACCGTCAGGAAGGAAACATAAAAAGAATAAAATCTCAAGTGACTAAATGCTTTGTAACAACCCACTCTATAACATCACAAGAGATCTGCCAATACAGAAACTATCACCACACCTTCACTATGTGGGAAATACTCCAGATGAATTCAGTTAAAATTATTACATGCTATAAAACTTTAACACAAGCAGGCAGCTATAATTTAAGTACGATATAAAGGGCAAAGTTACGAATAACTACAAACACAATAGATAACTTTATCACTCTACTTAAATTGTATTGCCTTATATTGTTTAAGTACAAAGCAGCTCTGTGCTCGCTGCCTCTGAGCTGATGTCAGGGAAGACAAAATATTCCATGGATTCCACGGATTTCTTAGTCATAATATAAGGTCATTGACAAAAGACATAACAAAATCAGAACAGAGCACATATTTATATTCAAAATATATAATTTGCCACATGCATGTATTTGTGTTCTATTTAGAAACACTTGAAAAATACAACATTTATTCTTTATTGTGCAGACAGGGCATCTAAAGCTAACCACATTTACAAGGTTTATTTATTATTATGCAATCTGATGACATTTTCCATCTCAATGCAAGACATCTGAACATTCTATGTACAAATCCAGTACAAAAAAAAGCACAGAAATAAAATGAAATAGTTTGATGAATAGGACAGCTGGTTTGACAGCTTTGCTTTTTATTATCAATAAAAGTTTAATAATCCAGGATGCTGTTAAATGTGGAGAACAAAGGTCAACTAGATTTGTAAAGTTCGTCGCAACAAACTTTGATGTTGGCTTTGACGATGGAAGTATTCGCAAAGGCCGGTGCTTTTTGGAGGCGAGTGGACATAAGGGTCAGTGTTACTTTTGGAAGCAAGTAGACAGAAAGCTAGGGTGCCAAAAAATTTGGAGGTAAGTGGAGACGAGCATTTGTCGTCATCTGAATACTCTTGAGGAAGTTCCCCACATTGGGCTGAGTGTTTTGATATGTCACATGTCCATGTTGTGCTAATTATTTTTTTTCATGTGACGTCACGTGACGTGACCAGAATACATGTGAGGCAGTTCTTCTCATTGTGCTGAGTGTTTTGATATGTCACAAGTCTATGTTGTGCTCATTTTTAATTTTCACGTCACATCACGTGACGTCATCAGAATACCCGTGTGGAAGTTCCCCTCATTGTGATGAGTATTTTGATATGTCACATGTCCATGTTGTAAAAAGTTTTTTTGATTTTGCATATTTTGGGGGCGGGGCTGCGGCACAACCGGAAGGCCAGTCGGTACACCAATTTAAAACTTTGTTCAGAGTATCACCCTAAAGGAGCTGGCCAAGTTTGGTGTAGATAGTTCGAAAGCTTGCTGAGTTACCTCCAAAGTTTATAATGGGAGTCTATGGGGGAAAAGGCCATTTTGAGACCCGGTACCGGAAGTACCGGTACTCAAATCGCTTAGAAAAGTAATAGCAACAAACTTCAGACCAGCATCTACAACATATCCGAATTTGGTGCATGTGGCTCGAAAGCCCTAGGAGGAGTTACTGTCGATATATTTTTGTCTAAGCTTAAATAGGAAAACAGAATGCTGGCTTCTACAAAGCCAACATAATAAGTGCAAATGGCTACATGTTTATTATTTACTTATACCATATTATAACTTGATTGCACCAATAAATTTTTGTGCCCTTAGGACACTTGCAGTATAACAAAACACATTGCTAGATTTCTAAGTTTTAGTTTAAATAATATCTTCATTTATTTACAATCATTAATGATTCTCTGTTCTTTCCTGGTTCCTGCCAGCTGGCAGCGGGTACCAGGAAAGAACAGAGAATCATTAATGATTGGAAATAAATGAAGATATTATTTGAACTAAAACTTATGAACGCAGATGATATTTTTAAGAACCTTTAGAGATTGTCGTGCTGTGTTTGTCGGTTCTGTGTTTTTTTTTTGTTCTTTCCTGCTCTCTCTCTTTGCTCCGCTATCTGACTCCTCAGATCCCTGCCATTGGACACCTTTTCTGTCAATCCTGATTACCCTATGTTACGTCACTCGTCGATTCACCAATCAACGCCCGACCCCGCCTATTTAAACCCGCCACCATTCATTCATGGAGGGGGTTCGCTCGTGTTCCGGTTGAACTTGACCCTGCTTTGATAACGTGTGCTAATTTGTTCGTTGCGTTGTGTTTTTCCATTGTATATCATACTGTTCATGTAACCCAACTCGTTAGTCACTCGTTCTGTGTATGTATGTTAGTGGTCATTCGCCCTGTGTGTGACATTGTGTATATTGGGGAAAGTGGACAGGTAAGTACGTCACGTGACATACATTGTGCAACACGTAGGTACTCATTCCTGTATTAGACACATTAGGTTAGGAGCGTGTGCCACCCTCTGTACGTTTTGTTTGGGTAGGTAGTGTAGGGTAGTTAGGGCGTCGTTCGACGCTGAAGATCTGTCTCATTACTTTTCCTTTGTAGTTTAGGTTAGAGGGTTAATTTCAAGGTAGCGTGGTTTTGTTTTGCTTATTTCTTTGTTTTGGCACAGCTTGTGTCCCTTTCCCCTTTAGTGTCTTTTGTTACCTGCTTTTTGTAAGTATTGTAAATATTGTAAATATTAGCTGTTCTTTCACTTGTCACAACCACTTGTATATTAATACACACTGGTTTTGCCCTCTATTTTGTTGTCCTGGTTGTTGATTGCCACATACACACCAAAGAAAATCCAAGCTTATCATTTCATGTTGTTGCATCTCATCCATACCCCTAAACACCTTCTGGGATCGTAACAGGTGCACATGGCCTAACCCAATAGAAAAGAAATACATTTGGCACAGATAAGGCCTTGAGGTATTTTTATAATTGTGCCAAGTCTATGAAAGAAGTATGGATGTTCTAAGTGGGCACAAAACATGTGTTAGAAGTGTAAAAATTCAAGCTAATCTCACTAAGGGTGGTTACACATCTCCACTATATATTGTTGTGGGGACCTGCAGCAACATATAGGATATCATTGTATAATATTCTATATATTCTGTTAATGAACACACAGCACACATTCATGTCTAACTCACATGGCGATCGCCATTTTATTATATTTCCCTCTTTGCGCTCTTGCGCCTCCTGGGTAATGAAGTCCCTGCCATTACACCTCCTCCCTTTAGCTAAGTAATGCCTCTTTTCTTCAACAACATATATCATATATCTTTACACATTATAACCTTATCTTAACACAACATAACCGTTTTTTTTTCCTCAAAACTAAATTATAATATTCAACCTATATTAACTCAACACATTTTTTTTTATTATTATTTTTTTTTTTTTTAGAAATGCCTCCAATGAAATGAAGGTGTTTTCTATTTCTCCACAGTACCCCTCTATCAGTACCCTCTGTCAGGCCACTCTGGATCTAGTTTTCTCTGTATTTGTGGAAGAGTGGTGCGGATACATCTGCCCATAAGCAGTTGAGAAGGGGAAAATCCATGCTACAAAGATGTAGCTCTGTACATGAGCAAGGCTTTGTTGTAGTCGGATTTTTTAATCCACAGTACTTTAATTGTGCGTACAGATCGTTCAGCCTCATTCAGCTCGTTCCATTTGCTTGAGGATAGTGGGGGCTGCTTGTGGTGTGTTTGAAATTGCATATTCCTGTGCAAATTGTCGGAATGTATGTGATACGAACTGTGGTCTGTTGTCGGAGATGACCTCTTCCGGCATGCAATGACAAGCACAAACCTTTTTTGACTGCTTTAACTGTGACCTCCGCAGATGTGACATTCAGATGTGCAACCTCCATATATCTGGAAAAATAGTCCACAATGAGAAGGTAAGTTTTCTTTTTCCATTTAAACAGATCCATCCCCACTTTCTGCCATGGAATTCTGTGATGACTGCATGTGTGACACTGTTCTACCTCCTGACGAATATGTGATGAGATACCAGGCCACCAAATGGAGTGTCCACCTCACACCAAGCACTGGAAGCCAAGCCACAGAGCAAACATAGCAGCCTGTGGTGTAACATTTCTGTATTTTTCAGTATAACTCTCACTATAAAGAGTTTGCCCTTTGCTTGCTTTGTATATTTAAATTCTAAAGTGTCTTTTGTTCATGCCAAAGTATTTGTTCAGTTTCTGTTGTAGTCTGTCGATGCCAAGTCTTTTGTTAAAAGATTATTGCAGTCTTTTGCTGGATTATTGCTGCTTTTGTTTTGAAATTTCAGATCATTATATTTTATTCATGATGGTTTCTTTTCTGCATTTAACATTTTCTGTTCTCTCTGACAAGTTTATTGAAATGATATTTATACAATATGTGGGTGAAATGCAGCATTTTAATGACTTTATGACAGTTCTCCTCACTGAGCTGATTCTCAGATGCCTTCACTACCAGACACACTGCATCAATTTCTGTACAGATTCAAATTGTAAAGATTCTCAGCGATCTCTTTATCCTCATCTCTTCCTCTGGTGTTGCCATAACCTGAAGTGTCAATGATGGTCAGACAGATTGGGTTGTTCTGGGTAAAGACCTCATACATAGCACCTCATACATAGTGACTTCTTCGCTTTGTGCTTTTGACTGATCTGACCGATTCTCTCCTCCCTCCTCTGCAATCTCAAACCACAGTTCATCTCTAAACTTCACCCTGAGTACATAAAATTAGTCATGGCATTTATCAGAATAGTTTTGCCTGTTCTCTAAAGAGACAACCAAAAATCCAAAAATATTATGGTTAAAAAAAAAAAAGAGAGAATACACAACGAGGACCTCTAGTGGCCAAATATAAGCTCACATAAGATCAAGTGCTAACAGCTACAGTATGTACAGTACTGTATATATATATGTATGAAAGAAATACAGTATAATGGTGGTGGAAATGTAACACAAGAGACCTATTATCCAACAGCATTTAGTTGCATTTACAACAAATTGTAATTAGTATTGGAATCAGAATGAGGACAAAATCAAGGGTAGAAGTCTTTTCCCAGCTAGGAGTAACCATTTAAGTTCAATTTGAACACATTGCAACATTCTAATAAACGTTATATGTACATTTATAAATTAAAAGTTTTTTGTTATTATGGATATGTAATTGTACATATGCTGTTCATACTTGCTATACACAGTGTAATAGGAAATAGAGGGCTGATGTCATGCAATACAGACTAAGCAATAGGAGAAAAAGTGTTTTGTGGAAAAGTATCTTCAAGAGAAATTTGACAAATTATTATTTTTTTATTATTAATTTTTTTTGATTCTCTAACTAATTATATGTACTGTTACTATTTGTTAAGTTCTATATCGTATTAACGTCATGGTAAAACAAGCGTAGATTACTCTGGTAAATAAAACTGCATTTCTATTTTTAAAAAAAGGATGGAAAAAAGAAAGAAAAGAAAAAGGTATATTGCAAAATTGTATGTGTAAGAAATGTTCTTCAGCAGCCACATGAAGATAAGTGATAGTGTGACAGATAACTATAACTCTGTTGTCTTTTAACAGGTAGAATTTATGGTCAGCTGATGAGGGAGTCAGACGTGAGTGTTAAAACCCAGCCAATGAACCTCAGTGTGTAAGCTGTAACTAGGTTTAAAAACAAGAACATACAGTGAGATATTATCTGTCACCAAAGGCTCTAAAGCAGGTAGTTACAGCATGCTAGTAGAGCTGACAAACAAGTCTATTGATCTTATGATTTTAAAGAGCAATTACTTTCATTTCAATAGTAAATTATGATTTTTTTTTTCTTTTATCACGTAGTAGCTTTCTTGTTGGTTTACATTGTAGAAATAATTCAAATATTCTGATGAACAATGCTGCATTTGTTCTGTATTTATTTTAGTGAGAAGTTAAAATGTAGGTAGTCAGTAGTCAGTTCACTTGTATACAGGTAGTCCAAGTGTCTCCAGGGCTGTTTAATATGATGTTAATATTACAGCATGATTGGGGTTAAAAACTCTGTTTAATGTGTCATGGATCTGGATAAATCCAAATTTTTGCAACATATTGCATTTTTGTGGTGTAAACTTGTGCTCCTGTTTTCAAGTGTGTTTAATACCTAATACCAAGTATGTAGTCTAACAATTAAAAACCACTGCCAGGCTATAAAAGTTTCGGATTTATTTTAATATAAAAACAGCATTCTGCAATTAATAAACAAAACCTGATTTTGAGTCACAACTAATTTTAAACTTAAATTCTAAAAAACTATGTAAAGCATAAGCAAGCCTTACCAATTTAAAAACTGTGCAAATGATTTTTCCCTATAAAAACAGCAGCATATTAGGACATTTTAAAATCGGGTTTTAGTCGAGATTTTGACTCCAGTTGATTCCTCTCTGCTAAGCAGATGATGATCGATGATTGTCCCAGTTTCCACAACCCTGTGAACATGTTTCCTGTATCCACAAAATAATCCTATTACCACAGGAGTTAAAGCTACCAGTGTAGCTCACGTAGTAGCTACCAATCAGCGGGGACTATAGATATCAGCATCATTAACAATGTCAGTCAAAACTGTTCTTTCTCGGAAGCAGTGGGACTCTTGACCTGTTCATTTTCAGCTCTGTGGAGCCTGTGATTAAGCCATGAAGGGTGAATTTAGACACGACAGGAGGGCCGTTACACTCCGCAGGCTGAAGAAGCTGCTCTAGTACCGTGCTCTTCTTTTTTAAGCGGTTCCTCTTTTTCGAGCGGCTCTTTGGAGCAGGCAGAGGATCACAGAGGCTGCTGCAGGAGGTGATACCGCAGAACGAAGGCTCGTCTGACTGGGAGGAGTCTTCAGAGCTGCCCTCTGATGGAGAGTCTCTAAAGGAAAAGGGAGGAGGGCCAGGTATATAAGAAGCCAGCTTTAAGTCCTGACTGTGAGGACAGTGCTGGTTACACTGCAGTCCTCCATTGGGGACTGATAATGTTGGAGTTATCGTCTCTGGATTTCTGCCGGATTTCATTTTGCAACGCTTTTTCTGGTAGGAGAGACAGAGTGTTTATTCACTGAAAAGTTATAACCTCACTGAAAACAGTACACAGAATATAAGTAATAAATATAAAGAACACAAAAATGTCTGAATACCTTTTTAGTCCCGGTTGAATTCCTACGAGTTTCTACATTATATGCTTCACTTGGACCTGTAAGGAAAACAAACTATTACAGACAAGAATGTAAAATAAAGGAATGACCAATAAAATGTCCTTGGTTTCTAAAAAAATCCTCATTGTGGATTGTTGTTTCCAATGTGGCTGATGTGCCTGTGCTTTGCTTCCTAACCAACCTTTCTTACTTCTAGCCCATCTAAGCACATTATTGATTTATTTACCAATCAAAGTGAGCCCTCACAACAATGAATACAATTTTAGCTTTATGGTTGGTTCTTTTTATTAGCCAATACTCTATTATTGAAGTTAATATTCAAAAATGTTCCTTTGTAATTGAATATGTGTCAAGCGACTTAGCTATTTATTTGCTTTATTACAGACTGACTGAAATTAATTGTTTACATACAGTATCTCACAGAAGTGAGTACGCCCCTCACATTTTTGTAAAGATTTTATTATATCTTTTCATGTGACAACACTGAAGAATCGACACTTGTCAATTACAATGTAAAGTAGTGACATTATCCCCTTCAAACAAATCTTGACAAGAAGTCAGCAAGTCTATGCCTATGTCCTGTTGACACATAATTGCAGTTGAACCCCTTTTGCCTTTGGTGACAAGATCTTGCTTGAAAGTGTATTGCAATTCTACCTTCAGTAGTAGTGATGTGCAGGGATGACTGTGAAAATGGATATGATGCTCTTCTTTTTGGGTTTACATACTCATAACCAGGGGAATCTCTGAAAATCAACAGGATGTCTGGATGAGATCAAAGCCAGCTCAAATAACAATTTTTATTTAGTTTGTGTGAGTGTCGGTGATCACCTGTCAGGGCAACAGGAGCTGTGGGAGTTTGGTACGGATGGGTCTGGTTCTGTCGAGAGATTCCTGACAGACATGCGGCAGTAATTAACGCAGATGACGATGCAGATGAGCAAGCCCAGGATCACAGCGAGCAGCAGGTAGCTGTGTCTGTCAGAGACCTGCACAAACGAGCAGTATTCACACAGCAACTCTTTACTGATCAACATCAATTTATCCTATGGTGTTTAAACACATGAAAACACGTACCTCTCTCTGTAGCTGGCTCACTTGCAGTGACAGGTTGAGAACAAGCTGAGTCACGTTCTGCAGCTGCCTCTGCAGCACCTGTATAGACTCGGTCTGTTTCTGATCCTACAGGAGAAAAGAAAAGATCAGATTAAGATCATGTCTTGGCTTCCGGGTCAAAACTTTAATATAGCTGATCATTAGCCAGTTTCTGATGAAAACCACAGAGTACAACATTCAGCTCAACCTCAAATTTAATCATAAGATATCAGAACCTCTGCATTTGGTATTCAAACTAATTTACTGCAGTCATATTTGGGACATGTGGTAATAGGAAAATAATCAACTTTGGTGTTTAAATTAATGACTCCAAATGTATATAAATCTCTAAATAAATATAACATTTTCTATAGTGTTTTATTGCATAAATAACCACCACCATTAGATATATTATAGAGCTAATGAGCAGGTAGATGAAGTTCCTGACCTGGTCTTCAGCCATTCTTGAAGTGTTCTGGAGTTTAATGATGGTTTTGTTGAAAGCCTTCTGCATCTCCTCCATCTGCTTTCGATATCTGTTAAAAGACAAAGCATGAACCAAAAGAAACAAGCAAGTAGAAATGAAATCAATATGGAAGAACACATCTGTAGATTGAATTTCCTTGTTCAAATATACTGCTCTCCATGACTAGAGCTTGTATCTAATAAGTATCTAATATCTAAATAAGAAATTACAAGAGTTTCTTATTTCACTGTAAGAATGATCAGCACGAGCAGTAGTTACCGCTGACTCAGCTGCTCCAGGTAACGGCCGCTGAGCGACATGTTCACCTCCAGGGCTTTGATCCGGTTGTTCAACCTCATGAAGACTGACTCCTTCTGGTTGGAGCCATGCATTGGTGCCTCGGTGGAGCTTGGGATTTCAGCATAGAAGTCATTGGAAGATGGCTTGCCATTACTATATTGTCCTGTTTGAATGTTACCACTGTTGTCTCCAGGAGAAACTTCTTCTACCAGCTCTTCACTTTTACGTTCTGCTAGAACTGAAACCTCCTCTAAGGGTTCTGTTACAGAGACAGCTGCTAGTGTTATGGCAAGTGTTGGACTCTTGCTTATGGTTGGGTGGACAAAGGACTGATCAGTGGAGGTTGATAGAGGGGTTAATGTTGCATGCTCTATAGTGCTGGTCATCATACTTGGAGACAAATTGTTCTTTTCAGTGGTAGATTTCTCTACTGTAGATACAGACATCTGGACATGAGCCACCTCATCACTTACAGTAGTTAAATCTGCGGAGGTCAGTTCCAGGTTGCAGGTGAGAATGGGAGTGTTTTTTTCTTTCGCTGCTTTATCTCTCCTCTTCTCGTTAAGTGTCAAATAAGAACTCTCAACAACCAAAGGGTCCAAAAAATCCACAACATGAGTGGCTCTAGGTGCAAATGTGTCAGGGTATGCAAGCGTCACCAAAGCTGAAATAAGACTTAGTGCAAGATCCACAGATCCAGCCTCAGGTCCGTTCTCAGGTACACTCTCAGAAAAAGCTGGAACAACCACAACAGAAGCTTCCATTGCAGGAGTTGTCTCCACAGTCGAGGTGTGGAGCTCTTGCATCAGGGATGATGAGATTATTACTGGGACTGAGGTTTCCATTTTGTGCAAAGTGTTGGATTGAGAATGTGATTCTTGAGATTTCTTTTTGGATCTTTTCCCCTGATGAACTGGAAGGGGACTGCATCTCTGCAGGAGGTATTCTTTAAGCGAAACAACCCAAGAACAGGAGTCAGAAGTGTGCTCCCTGAAATTCACAACCTCCTTTACTCCTGAATACTGCTGATGCTGTGGAGGTTTCTCTCTCTCAATCTCTGCCTGTTCTGGTATAGTGTTGGTGGACTTGTCTGACTCATCCTCAGCTAGCAAAGTAACAATCTGTTCTTCTTTGATTGGTGTTGTCCCGACGGGCTCTGTAGCTGAAAGCGTTGCAGTCTCTGAGAGAGATGTGGTGGGCACAGTCGGACCGGTGTCTATACCCCCTGTCACCGTGGGGGTCGCAGTGACCTCATGCTGGTCCGTTTCCAAACTGTTCATTCTGAATTATATAAGATAAGGGAAATAAAGGAAAGGTTCGTGTAAAACTCAAGACACAACAACAACTAAACCTTGCAAAATCTGAAGAGTATGAGACCAACTCTTGCATACTACTAACAACTACATTCCAACTTTGGGTATTACTGTAGTATTGGTTACAAAATATAGTCTGTGAATTATAAAACATTTTAATCACATTACTTACATAATCTTGGATGAGGTCAGCGAGACTGTCTGATCTGGAGTTCCTGATGTCTCAGTCAAATTTAAAGGTAAGGTGGTATAGTTGCCTATTATACAAAATGTAGAAATTAAACCAAATTACTACCAATTCTTTCTCGATTCTCATTGTTTGTTCATAATAACCTGCACATTTACACGTTGTAATCTTTAATCTGCAAAGGGCCAGTGTGATATTCCAACTAAGATTCTCACCTTACAAGAACAAATGCATAAAAGTAAATACTATGTGGTTTATTATTTTCTTACCCCACACACACCTTTGTGTAAACAGATGTGAGATGCAAACCTAATTTCATTGAATTTCATTGTACTTGTACTATTATTTGGCAGGAATAAAAACCTGCTGCCACATCAGATAAAAGCACACCTTTTCAGATTAAACCAAAAATCCCCTGGCATACATCATCGTTCAAGCATCTGTAGCTAAAGGATTGTGTGTATAGATTTACCTCCACTTTGAGCTCCATCTTCTGGATTTCCACCCAACACATTAGCAGCAATGTTGTTCACCATGTTAAGAATAGCATCTGTAAATGAATACATGGTGAATAGCTGTAGTAAATATGTGGTTCTATCAAGAGGGTTCATACTAAATATACTTTGGTGGTTGAACTCAACTGTACCTCATGTCTGTTAACCTAATTGTAGATTAAATAAGACAATATATGAGGTGTTCTGCTAAAAAAAAGGTAGATTTGCTGCCGGTCATTTCAGGGGTCTCTGGATTGATCGAAGATTTTGGGTAATATCTGAGTTCCCCTCATCCATGTAGGTATTACCCCGACCTCCCAAAAATATGCTCTTAGGTGGGTTTATTACAATAAAATTGCCCCAGCTGTTAATGTGTGTGGGATGTTGTCACATTAATTGTGTAATCCCACCTCATATCCAGTGTTCACCAAGACCCTGACCAGGATGAAGTGTGTAATGAAGATGAATGAATAAACGAATGAATAAATGAAATGCTACATTGGAACTCACCCTTGGCAGACCCAATCAGATTCTTTGAAGACTTGTCATCTGACAGACCATATCCTGGAGGATAATCTGCAGGATTTAGAGAAGCATGAAAATTGCAGTACAGATTTACTTTTAAATAAAACAGAGGAAAGATATAGACATAAATGGGCCCATGACTACTACTAAAGCAGATTCTCACCATCGTCCTCATCCAAGTTGAGTCTCTCAGAAGGCTCAGAATTCAATTCGTACTCCTCCATCATGCTTGTGCCGAAAACCCTTAACACACAAAACACTGACAGGTCAGGACTTTAACACTTCATGGTAAGAGATATCTCTATCTATACATTATAACATTTTGAGAAAGGCTTTTTTTTTTAATACCTGAGCAGGCTGAGAGGACAGAAATGCTCAGACCCAAAGTGTGACAACAGCTCCACCTACAGTCGTATGGAAATGTGACAAAAAAAAAAAAAAAAAAAAAAAACATTATAGCACAATGCAGCAGGAATAGGTCTTTCACATTCATATAACTAAATAAGCACAATAATAATATAGCTGGTTTCAGGATTAGTTGGTGGGAATATTCAGTTTCCCTCAGGCACAGTGATAGATTTGGTTTGCAACAAGACTGTTAGAATCCTGATCACCAGACACGAATAATCAACAGCAGACAGTGGAGTAGACGAATAGAAATAAATACCATTCACCACTTAGTGCATGAACATAACCAGACACCATTATATGTGATTCTTGTTATATGTGACACAAAGCAAATGAGAGCAAGTGTTTTCATTCAGGTTTGTTAGTTGCAGTTAATTGAAACGGACACACACTTTAACCTTGCCTAGATCATGAATAAAGTAGCTGGGTTATGTTTAAACACAAACACTCCCATACATCCCAACAACACTCTAAGACAGAACATGGTAGTATTGAGATATTTGCTTGGACTGTGGATGTGTACTTAGCCCCTTAGTGCTGGTATTTTACATGTACTACAATATTAGTGGACATAATTCAATTTGTATTCACGAAGGTTGTTTCAATAGCACAGTAGTTTAACTGTTGAAAATGAATTGACCCACACCACTGAGCTGCACAGCTAAAGAAGCTCATGTGGAAAATAAACTCTGCACCCAATCCCCTGCTAGACACTTCTAGCTCTAATCTAAATGAGGTGGTGCAATCAATAATCCACCGAGGTTCGACGGTTGATGGACACTGTAGTACTGAGCACTATTCATTTCTTCACCCAGTCATTCAAGCACACCTGAGAAGAAGCGGGAGCTAACCTTAATGTACTTGGTGAACATCTGACGCAGAAGAGAAAACAATGATGAAGAGGAAAAAGACAGAGACAGTTGAGAATATAGTTTGCTTATAACTTCATAATTCTGAATTATTTATAGTTCTGAACGTTTTAGAGATAAAGACATTAAAACCTTTGAATCACTAACGAGTCACAAGAAAAGAAAAAAAAAAACAGAAAAAATTAAAATAATGGTGAGCAGCAGCAGCAAAATTGCTTACTGCATACTACAGAAACAGTCAGTAATAACAACCGTTCCTTTAAGCGCTTCACAAAACACGTTTGTTTATGAATTTATTCACAATGGATTCATTCATAGTGGACACATAGTGGATTCATTCATAGTCATTTCTATGTAGACTTGCAGGACTGAAACAGGATCTAAATCAAGCACACAGACGAGTGTTAACAAAAACAAGTGGACTTTTCTCACATACCTTGACATATTTAGCATATAAATGCTCATCTAGTGGAAAACTCTGAACCGTGCGCTCCTCCCTGGCATGAAAGGTCCCAAGCTTGGCCCATTTGTTGGTTGGATATCTGTGGATACATTGGATGAACAATCAAAATTAACCAAAAGGGGAAAGGTGTGGATCTCTAAACAAACAAACACAGTATCCCATAAGAGGATACAGTTAGCCTTAACAGAAATAGCTTCAGCTTCAGTGCCTTCACATTTTCTCTTTTCCCTGTAAAACCTTACCACCAGCAGCACCATTTACCGGTCCTATTAGCATAATCCAATGTTTGCTTAAAGACTGTTCTACTAAAATTCCACACTTAAACAGATAAAGCTCATATTTGATGCTGAGATTTTGTTTCAGGTTTCCAGACTCTCTACCTTTTCGCTCTTGAAGGAAAAATACACTAAACTTGTCTCATTACCCCTGAAACTACTACTAAGTTTAACCTCCTCTTATTCTGTGGACTTCTTTGCTGGAGGACTGGGGTCTCCATTCAAAAATGTTATCTATTAGTCTCCTCATAAAAATGTCCATTTAATCTGGAATAATTGCTGTGCAAATGCCTGTGTATGTTGATTCAGAAACCGTCATAGTTTAATATGTATCTGAAATCTGAAAGCTACTGCATTAGATGATGAATTTAACACCAACTGACCAATCAAAATCAAACATGAAGTGGTGCTGTGGTATAATGATGAACAATATGGGTGAAAAACAGCATTTAATGGAAAGGAGCCAGAACACTTTACAAATGTTAAAAGCAGTGATATTTAATATGAATGACATTTATGTTTCTTGTAGCTATTCAATTTCTAGATCAGAAAACTGGAAAATTATTAATGCCTTCTGACTTTTATGACAAAAAAATGTCCTCAAAGGTCAGAGGCAAACAGAGCAAACATGAACTAAGCAAACATGTCACACATATCTAACAAACCAAATGTTCTCTTGTTCTGACCTGTCACTGATCGAGACTAGAAAGTCTTTGGGGGTCGAGGAGAAGAGCTCAAAATTGGCAATGTCCAGCTGCTTCACCTGAATTGGCTGACACAACTCAATGACAAACCTGGAGGTGCACACAGAGGAACACAATGAGTGAGCGTGAAGAAAAGGTGGATGTGATTGTTGGGTGAAGAAGAGGTGTGACGGAGGAAAAAGAAAGCAGGAAGAAATCTCAGTGTGAGGGATACGTTAAAGCGTCATAATCAGATGAACGCGGTCCTAATTCTTCTACACAATTCTCTTAATAAGCAGCACATACAGTGAGTGCTGGGCTTGGCTTACCAGATCTTATTGCTGCAGGGGTTCAACATGTAAACATCAACATTCTCCATCAGGATGGCAGACGTGCTCTAATAAAAAGAAGAAACATGCCAATAAGCATCATCCTGGTTACAGAAAGTCCAAAATGCAGAAATGAGAGTGCTCTATGGAAGCTTCACGTTTGTGCTGTTTAGTAATGTCTATCATCTTCATACATCAAACCCAAAAAAAGTCCTCTTTTCACCATGAAAAAGAACTACGCAGCTACGTTCATTATAGTATTGGGATTTTACAAGTTCTGCATTTGGCTTCCATTTTAAAGAACATGATAAATGAAAAACAGCTTTTATTGCATATCACCTTGCTGCTAAATATCATTATGATTGGTCAGAAGGTGTGAATTCTGTTTCTGTAACAGCACATTGGAACGTTGTGGCAGCTGAAAGGCAAATCGATCTTAATAGTACTCAAGGAAGGAGTCTCCAGTGTCAGTGCTGCCAGTGATGATAGTATGCTCTAGTGATGTGTTTTAATGGTAACATATTTTACCTCTTTAATCTGTGTGTAGCTGCTTTAAGAAGCGTTAACGTTAACAATCTTCCAATCTGTTAGTTCTAACTGGCAGTAAAATGGTTTCTTCTTGATTGTTGCTGGACAGAAACAAATTTTTGTTGCTTAAAAGCTTGTAATGGTTCAAAATCTCCACAAATGCATCATGAGAGATGCAGAAGCACAGTCATGAGCCTTGGAGTTATTTTATGTCATTTCCATTCAGAGCAAAATAACACTCATGCAAGTACCCTAAGCCGGTTTGGGTACCTTTGCTTCAGGATTAGAAGCCAGGATCTTAGCGCCACATTCCACGGAGGCATAGTTGGTGGTTTTCTGCACTTTCTTAACAGCATTAGAGCCCCCGTTACAGGACGTGTGTGTGGTCTGACCTGGTGGAGAACACACAAAACATCAGCGTTCTTAGTAACGAGCTCTACAGTAATGAAGACACACAGCAAATTCACGATAAGATCAGATCTTACTTTTTTCATTTTCTACCTCCATCATTATCTTCTTCCACTCGTCAAATGTAGGAATGTCTTCTGGATCTTTGCTGGGAAGCGCTGGATCTGTTTCTGTTGATACTGGAACATTCTGTTGAATATTGCAATAAAGAAGACTTGTTTATCCACATCTCACAGAATGACATTAGAAACCAACGCTTTGCTTGGGGTGATGGATTCAAAGTAAAAATTTAACTTGGAAAAACAGTGTTTTATTATTATTCTGCTTTAACCTCTAATGTCAAATGAATAACAGGGACAGGTTGACTACAAATGTTTAAAAGAAAGGCAGCTGGGATGATTTCATAGTGTGGCTTTTATACAATTGAAACATCTTTGGGGAAAACCTCTGAATTTCGTTATAGACGTCCTCGCAACACCAACCTGTTCTTTCAGCATGCTGGAGGCATTGGTTCCCTGACTCGCTCTGCTTAAACCTGCCTTCGTACTCTTTCCTGTTTCAGGAGTGCTGCCATTATCCAAGACCAGGGGAAGACTATACAGATTATAAGACATGGAGAGAAAAGTAAAAAGGCTGAGTTAAACAAATATTTAAAATAAAATGTCCTACTAAAATGTGAGCTGCTTATTTTAAACATGTTCCAATATTTAGAACTTCTTTATGAACGAATGTATTCATTTTTGGGGGGCATGGTGGCTTAGTGGTTAGCACGTTCGCCTCACACCTCCAGGGTTGGGGGTTCGATTCCCGCCTCCGCCTTGTGTGTGTGGAGTTTGCATGTTCTCCCCGTGCCTCAGGGGTTTCCTCCGGGTACTCCGGTTTCCTCCCCTGGTCCAAAGACATGGTAGGTTGATTGGCATCTCTGGAAAATTGTCCGTAGTGTGTGATTGTGTGAGTGAATGAGTGTGAGTGTGTGTGTGCCCTGTGATGGGTTGGCACTCCGTCCAGGGTGTATCCTGCCTTGATGCCCGATGACGCCTGAGAATGGCACAGGCTCCCCGTGACCCGAGGTAGTTCGAATAAGCGGTAGAAAATGAGTGAGAGGGAGTGTATTCATTATTCATGAGAGGATTTAATGCAAGAATTGGGGTATTAATAAAAAACATCAATACAAGTTCAGAAAAACATTCACATCCTATGTTCCTGAGTACGAGCAACTTATACATACTAGAATAACACAAACATTAAATTAAAAAAATCAGGCGTGTTTTTAATTTTTATGTATTTAATCAGATTACAAAGCCACTGTAAAAGTAACAGTTAAACATTATTTCAGTCCTTAGCTCTGTTTAGGTTTTATTTAAGTTTGTGCTGGTTTATGTAGCACCATGGTCCTGGAGAACATTTGTTTCATTTCACCATATACTACATGAGCTATCTATAACTGAAATGACATTAAAAGCTTTTTTACTTGACTCTCGTCTTGATCACAATAGAGCAATGCTATCAGATTTGAAACACAATGCTGGTTTCGACCATGTTTTCATGAAACTCTGAGCTTAAATGAAACCTGCATTTTCTGCATTACTTTTTGTTTTACTTTGAAATAATTGACTTTTTTGCTAGCATCCATGTGCATTCAACTCAAAAATAAGATCTTTCTGACATGACTTAAACACACTATTAGTGCTTGTCTGATGCGCTGCAGAGCTACATTACTAGAAAATGTAGAGAATGCTCAGTAACACTCAGCTGTAATAAAGGATTGATTAATGAGGCCCAGTGTGATGAGTAAGTAGTGAGAATGCTGTACACTATGTAATATAAATTATAAGCCCGTGTGTCATGACTCGAGTTAATCACTATTAAACCAATTACAGACGGATGGTGTAAACTTCTGAGAACCTACTAACTGGACAGTGAGTTGTGCTTGATTTAAGGCATTGTACCTGCTGATGTCTGCATCATATGAAGGGTTTTCTCCTGCATCACAGGCAGCGGTGGGGGAGACAGTACTGACAGGAGAGGAAGAGCAGGAGTCATCACCGTCACTGAAGAGAAAGAAAACACCAGTGAACATGAGAGAAAGTTTAAAAAGAAATGACACTATTTACACTTCTAATCCACAAGCTGGAACATTGTTCTGTGTCTAAATATGTGTAAGGGCTTCCCTTCTAAACAAAAAGAATATATGTGGAGGGCAAGGATTATGTCATTTTTACTCAAATTGTAAACAAAATACAACCCCACCCTCTAGTCCTTCCTAAATTTGTACTCAAATTGTAAACAAATTGTAAACAAAATAGAACCCCACCCTCTAGTCCTTCCTCCATGGTATTAAAACACCTGAAAGCTGGTTTAATAGTATAGTGGCAATATACTGTAACTGACAGATATGCCTCGTCCTGATTAGCTGGTCCACAATTTATTTTGTTTCCTCTAAGGAGAACACATGGCACCACGAAGACCAGTGTTTCTCTTATCGTCAGATATTTGAATAAATGTGCTAATATATGTACAGAAGCTGATCCTTTGGTCAGGTTACTATCTTACTGCTTACTGAAGATAAATAAGTCAACAAATCACAGCAAATATTACAATAAATCTTCTGCGATCTAGAAAACCAAACTGAATTTGTGAAGCTGTGTGGGCTCCTGATTTTAAGACCCGTCTAGTGTACTTCGTAGGAATGTTTAAAGCAGTACAGTTACAAGCCTCTGACCTGCATACACTTGGTACAGGTGAGACAGTAGAAGTGAATGACAGATCCTCAGAGACATGAGCAGTCTGACTTTCAGTTACAGATGCAGCAGGAAGGGTGGAGACGGGTGTGTTCTGAGAACCTGCATCATCCTCAGGGGGAACGGAAGACTCTGGATCAGCCTCGGGTATCTCTGTCTCTGCTGGGGCCTCGTTCACCTGAAACTCCTGAAGAAGATTAAGAGAAGATTGAATGACACAGTAAAACTGAGATATGAAACGTTATTTTCAAAAGAAAATATTGAGGCTTTCAGTTTGGAGCAAAGTACAGGACTACCTTATGGATATTGTCTTGCAGTGTGGTTTCCTGAGTCTGTGGCTCATTTGGTGTATCTGTCTGTGTCTGGTGTTCTACTGTGTGAACTGCAGGAGGATCCTGAGGCAGATCCTGTTAAACAACCACAGGACAACATTACCACAACATGGCAATGATCATCCCATCATCCGATCCATCCATCCATCCATCCATCCATCCATCCATCCATCCATCCATCCATCCATCCATCCATCTATAGTTCTTCTAAAATCCATGTAAGCATCAATGGTGATTTCCATGGCAAGATCATAATCAGCAAAACAGGACATTCAATAAAACCTTAGTGTTTCGTACAATCTTTCAACATCAACATATAAATGCTATGCAATGTCCGTCAGTCTAATATGTGATAAAAATCCTAACAGACTCATATTGTTAGAAACACAACATTTCAGTAAGATGCTTATTCCCTATCTCAGTTTCCCTTATCCAGAGGGACATACAGAAATGCTTTGGAGTCTCAATCGACCATCTTTGTACCCTGAGCGATAGAGGGAACAGTCCACTATGATGGATGATGCTTGAGGATTGGATGGAGGGGTGTGAGAAGTGTTTTAATATAGGTGGGTGTTGGTCTGTTTTTGGCTTTGTAGCCAAGCATCGGTGTTATAAATCTATTGCAGGCAGCTACTGGAAACCAGTACAAAGCATTGTAATGGGGGTGTGTGGGAGAACTTGGAAAGATGTACTGTATAGTAGGTCTTGAGCATTATCACACAGTCCAATGACCTGGTATCCAACAGAAAATGTGTTGTCTCAGTAAATAATCCACTTTAGCCAGAATGCTGACAATTATAGGCATGTTCTGGTTGTCTTTAAACAGTCAAGAGCTTGGAAGGAAGATTTCTAGAGCTAGAAGAAAGTACAGGCCTTAGCTGTAAAAATTTAGCTTTGTTCAGGAACAGGCAGATATTGTAGAAGCTCCACCTAATATATTGTTGTACAGTTTTCTGCAATGAAAGATGCAAATTATTTCACATTAATGGATGGAGTCTCCAGTGTCAGTGCTTCTGACAGTCAGATGTAAAGCTGTAATTACGTGTATAATTAGTGTTTAGTAAGAATAACATGTCTTTTGTTATGTGTAAACTAACTATAAAGCAAGTATGTCATTAACATGAGAGTGTGTGAGTGCAAAGCATCCTACACTCACATACATATCACACCTCATGTGCATACACAGACTGCATTTGGTGCATCATACCATCATACAGATGTTATAGAGCCAATTACATAATTAATGAATAAATGCCCAGGAAAGATTAATAGTAATGGATTTTCTGCTTCTGTAGAAATCATGTAAAATATGTAGTGTCAGCCACAGCTGAGGATATCTCTGGCTCAGAGACAGAAACGAAAGTCTCTTAGGACCGCATTAGTTTGCACCACCTGCTGCTCCACCTGGGTGACTTTACTTACCTCCCTGTTATTGAAAGACAATGGGAGACAAAAAGACAATGGTCTCACATGTGAAAAGGTCTTAATGTGTAAAAAGTCAGATTTCATTTAATTATCATCCACTAACAAAAATGAAAAGGCCAGATCTAGTCCTGCTCGCTTCATTTGCATATTAGGTTGTGATTGGTTTAAAGCCATAGAGTCTACTGTATGACATCACAACCTAAGATTATAAGTCATGCGCCCATGTTAACTCTTTTTACGCTGATCTGCTAAAAAAAAGATGATCGGTTTTAAAAATGGAAAACTAGATACATAGCGATTTATACAATCACAATGAGTCAACAAGGAGAAAATTCAATCAAGATTTAAACAGAAGTGTATATACATTTATAGAGATACAGATATTTGCTTTTCAGATACAGATAAATGTTAAAACCAAAAGCAGAAGCCTGCAATTAAAAGTAGCCTTAAGCGGTTTCTAAAAGCTGTACATGATTAACACTACTATTTTAGGAAAAGACTGTACCTTGTCCTTCCCTCTATTCTCCTCAGACTCGTCCTGCTGATCGGGGACGTCCGATGGGGCCTGCGGCTGATTCGGCTATGAGCAGAGGCCATGATGAACAGGATTCCTGCGAACAGGCCGTAATGTTTATTTCAGCTTTAAAGCAAGAATGAAACGCAAACATCCATGTAGAATATCTCACACTCTTGTCAGCGAGAGACACAGATTTAAAACCACTAGTGAACTGCACAGCTACCAGGGTAACAGACATATTTGTCTTAAATTATTACAGGTTTCACACTGAATGAGAACAACACACTACTTCTGCACTTCAAATCAGTAAACCATCGACACGGGTAACTATAGCTCTCAGTTCCACAACACTTCACTGAAGCTTTTTTCAGTCAACAGTAATTCTTAAATATAAATATACACATTGGCTGATGATAATAAATAGACATAAATGAACTGATGAACACTAATCCCTAAATAATTGAACAACAATTTTGCTATTTTTTTCTATATTTGGGTATTATAGGGTTAAGACAGAAAGAGAAGGTCATACTGGGTCATTCAGCTCGACATCTAATGTGTTATATATAAGAATATATATAATAAAAATATAACATGTCACAGAAAACCTTTTTCAATAATTATCATATAATATTTCTAGATTTCTTCCCTTTATTGGTTTTTGAGATGAAACAAGTGAAGAATAACATTTTCCTCTTGAGCCTGTTTTGTCTTTGACTGATCAACTCTCTTGCTTTTTAAATAAAAATAAAATAAAATTTCTGAAATACACAACTCTTTAAAGTATTTAAATGTCAAATCAGCTGAACTTCATTTTAAACCTTACATGTAAGTTGTAATCTTCATTTGTGCATGTACTGATAGACACAGGCAGCCTGTGTAAGCCATGGAAATGATAGATATTATTTATTTATACATGTTTGTGAAAGAACAAGAGAATGTTGACATTTTTCCCCTTTAACCTGTTTCTTTTTTGACTGATCAACTTCCCTGCTTTGGAAAATATTGTCTCAAACGGTAAAGATGATGCAGTAGTTTGCTGAGAGCTGGGAAGAGCTGAGAGACACATTTCATTTATAGAGTCACTGCTTCATGATGTTGTTGTTGTGCTGATAGAAACTGGGACATACTGTAGATCTTAGGACTGATATTGAGGAAGCTACTATTGGTACAGCAGCAAAGTCAGATGTGGCTAAGTGGAAATCCTGCGTTTCAGAAAGTAGTCACTTTTTCACAGCTTGTACATGTTTGTAACAAAATGTCAATTTTAATGTCAAGAAAGGTGCTGGCAATGATGCTGTGTATGGTTTCAACCCCACAGAATCTGCACTGACATTAATGTGCCAGTTCTGTGGCAAAAGATCTGCTTTGGCCCTGACTGGCAGCAGTTGCTCTGAGAAGCAGTGATACTAGGGGAATGAGCTTTAAAAAGAAATGTGTTTTTCTCCTGATAATCATGCCTTGCCTTCTCAAAAGTGTCAGTGGTCAGGTGAATAACAGAGCACTCTTCATTTGTAAAGCACAGATCACTCTTCTCAAGCAGAGAGACAGCTGTGGTAACTGGATCCATGTGTTCATGTAGAATCTCCAACATGTAGAAAGCTGAATTCCACCTGGTTTCAACTGAATTAATCAGTTTATCTTCTGCCACCTTCATTTGCTTTTGTATCTGTTTAAGCTTCTCTGTGGCTTTTGTACTGTGGTGGAAAAGGATACAATGCTTCTGCATTTTTCCAGCAGGTGAAAGAACACAGGAGATGTTTTTATTGCATCTTTGACCACCAAGATTAACGTGTGGGCAAAACATGGCTAATGCTTCCACTCAGCCTTATGCACTGCACAGATGTCTGTGACAACTGCAAGCACCTTTTGAGTTATGTAATATCTCACATTTGAAACAATCTGTATTGTATAAAGTATGTAAATAAATGTTACTGGATTTTTTTGTATTTAAATAACATGATCACCACTAAGTACCTGGATAATGTCCACCTCTCTAAAAGGATTCTGCTAAAGAGCTCTGCCTCAAGCCAAAAGAAACAAAAGCTCATCCAAACAGAACACACTGCACCCCAACCAAGCTCCTGGGCCTTGTTCAAAATTCTTCCTCACCACTAAACCCTACTCTCTCGGAGAACACCAGGATAATATTTCCTCTCCATTTCTCTCCAGTGGTCTTCATATCCTCTTGAAGAAACTTGCCCCAATTCCCCTTCATAATCTCATGAATAATTATGATGAGTGTTTAACTGAGTGGTAACTTGTCTTCTAGGCCATTGTATATCCAAGTTGGCTTGACATTTGTGTGCACACCGATTTAATAACTGGAGACTTATTAATGGACACAGGACAGATGTTTCAGGTGTGATTAATCGTTCTCCTCTTTTAATGAACCCTCCAAGCATACGTACTGTACAAAGTTCCTATCTGGGTATTTCACCTAATACTACATCCCCCTTTCTAAGTAAAGGATCTTCCCTATCTGTCAGTATGGGCAACAGCACCATTGGTGCACACCACTCTGTCAGCTTCTCCACTTTACAGATGACTCCTTGATGCTTTATATGATTTATCTCTTCTTAGACCTTTGGTAGGTTTTAGAGGGAGATGTATCTGGGCATTGAGAGGGAAAAGGGCTGTGCCCCAGGCTTCAGGACAATGTTGTATTCACCCTCCATTTTCCCCAGTCTCCTGAAAAGCTTTATGAAGTCCCTTTTTTACAGTTTCTTTAGAGTCCTGGATGATGTTCTCCACTCTGGCAACAAACTGTAGTGCTATGGCAGCCATTCCACTCAGCAGTGTCATGACCTAAACGTACTATTTTTTCTTCTGATTGATCTTACTGAGAGTGGATGTGAACATGCCTTTGACTCTTAAAGTTCATAATTATCTACTTTAACAACTTTATTACAGTTACAGACATGAGTGACATATTGGTGATATGCAACATTTTTAACTGAAATTGCAGCACAGCAATTCAGCAGACAACAGCATGTAGCATTAGCAACAAGCTAAACAGCTAATGTTAGTGATGACTCTAAGGCTAATGATTGCCTTTTAAAAACAGAGATAATAACAGTGTTATAGATTTTACTGAGTACTGTGTCTGTAAATTAACTGATCTAAAGTCAATAATGCTAACAATAATGTTAAAAAACAATAATGTTAAACGTAGAGAAGGGGAACTGTTCACAGTGAGCAGCCATGTTGATCTGATGTCAGTTATAAACAGGGAAGGACCTGATAGACGAGAAGACTACCCCAAGTTGTCAGGCTGAAATTGCTGAGGATTGTTGAAAGGGTGTTTTATTGGTTTTCACCGGTTGTACTTCACCTTTACTTCATCTCCAACTCTAGTTGAACCGCTGTAAGTTTTGGGGACCATAAGCTTTGTTTATATGAGTTTAAAATAAGGGCAGCTCAATCTTATTCCACACATTTTAAGTGTTAGATTAAAAATTTTACAAATCATTAATAATAGTATTAGTAGTATTAGTATTAATGAATTGTATATTAGTAATGATCTGGATAATGAATCACTGTAGATTGAATGTTTATTGATAGATGTAGGTTTGTGTCAGAAAGAAGTGACTTAGACACACTGCAGTTATCAGATATTTAATGATGAAGTCAGATTAACAGATTACATGAATTATATGAATTTAAAAGAAATGGATATCTATCCATAAACAGTACAGATTTACATGTGTATATGTTCCACTGTTTAAACTCCATCATAATGGCTTATCAACAAAGTACAATGTTAAATCTTGAACATTAGCATTACTGAATAAACACAATGCAGTTGATTAATTTAACGATAAATGCACATTTGATGTAGACATGTTCATGTTTCCTAATATGTAATGTAATATCTGTATAATATGTAATGTAATATCTGTATAATATGTAATGTAATATCTGTATAATCTTCTTCTTCTTTCGGCTTTTCCCTTCAGGGGTCGCCACAGCGAATCATCTCTCTCCACCTATCCCTATCTTCTGCATCCTCAACACTTGCACCCACTAGCTTCAAATCCTCATTAATTACATCCATATACCTCCTCTTTGGCCTTCCTCTTTGCCTCCTGCCTGGCAGCTCCATGTCCAACATTCTCCTAATATGTCATATAATATCTGTATAATGTAAAGTAAGATATGCATTAATGTAATATCTGTATATCTGTATTACATCATGTCCTAAGGCTATTTTTAGTCGCCTGAATTCACTTATTACCACTAAAAATTTTTTTCACTTTAGTGAAACCTGCTTTTGCATACCCCATTGCAGCATTAACTCTTTCCTCTGCTTCAGGCTGAATCTTCCTCAGCTCTCTTAATCTCTGAGCAAGATTTTCTCTTCCAGTTTCATCAGCTCGAGGGATCAAGAAGTCAAGAGACTGAACAATGAAAGCAGAGTCTGTCTTTAAAGCAATCTCATACAGTGTCATGATGGTGTTATAAGCTTCTTCTAACAGCTCAGCTTTTTCCTTTTCTTTCTCACTAATTTCTTCCTTCAGTTTCTCCTCTATGTTTATGTGTTTTTCTTCCTCTTTCATGTTGCCTGCAAGTTTTTCTTCGATATTTTTAAAGGCCGCCAAATCAAACTTGGTGTCTGATTCTGATTTATTGCAATCTTCATATTGCTTTTTAATTTCAGCATAAATCACTTCTGTCTCTTTGCTCTTTGTAACATATTTCTTGTTCTCTTTGACATGTTTACTGTAGTGACATTTACCTGTACATACAGTGCAGTGGTCATTTTTCATGACATAGCACCACCAGGCATTACGAGCATACCAGCAGTTATATTCATGGCAGTTCTCCTTACAGACAGAGCAACTGGTGGCCTTTCTGTCCCACCATGAAGCATTTACAATGGGAACTTTTTCTTTGTAATACTTTGTGACTGTAAAAGTAAAGTCTTCATCGATCTTGATCTTTTCTCTGTTTTCCTCGAGAGCTTTCTGTATCTGAGTCAGTTCTTCACTTTTGCACTCTATAAACTCAATACGGTTTTGTAGATTTAAAATACAGGCTTCAAGTCGTATGGACTCTTTCATAACCCTTTCAGTCTTCATTAAACTTTTTCTGTTCTGTTCTTTCAGTGAGGCAAAGAAATCATTGAAACTATCCTCTGTTTGTTCCCAAGCTGTCTTGAGAGCTCTGTTATACTTTTTGCTCCTTTTCTCAGTTTGGTGATTATTAAATAAGAAATGCTCAGGTTCATTATCATCATTTTTCCTGCAGGGAATCCCTGCTTTCTGGATTGCATTAAGAGCATCGTCTGGAGGAATTCCATCTGAGTAAGTGATAAACATCACAATATTGTTCTCTATGTCTTTACCAAATAAAGACAAAACTGCATCAAAGATGTATTGCTGTCTGTCAGAGACTCGATTATCAGATGCCTTCACTACCAGACACACTGCATCAATATCTTTCACTCCACTATCACTGTGAAACAGTTTGTACAGATTCTCAGCAATCTGTTTGTCATATTCTGTTCCCTTGGTGTCTCCATAACCTGGAGTGTCAATGATGGTCAGACAGATTGGGTTGTACTGGGTAAACACCTCATACACAGTGACTTTAGTTGTTTGACTTTTTGACTGGTCTGACTGATTCTCTCCTCCCTCCTCTGTGATCTCAAACCACACTTCATCTGTAAACTTCACCCCGAGTATATAATTAGTCATGGCATTAATCAGAGTAGTTTTGCCTGTTCCAGTTTCTCCTACCAACAGTACAATTTTGTTTTGCATATTGATGTCTCTCTGTCCAAATGTCCATTTTCTCACTGAACCGTCTTCATAAAGATCACTTCTGGTTGTGATGAGACGATATCGTGCAGGTGAACCTTCACTGATTAATTTACTCTTCTGGATTAAATCATGTACAGTTGATGATGACTCTTGGATTCTGTTAAATCCAATGACAAATAAAAAAATCTGTTTTAATGTCATGAGAATTTATTCTTAAAATGTCTTCAGTCATTTCAGAGCATTTGTTTGAACAAAATGTAAAATAGTGTAAATTAATTTTTAGCCATTTTCAGCATCTGTTGTTTGTTTATTTTGAAAGAAAAATAATTCTTCTCAAAAAGGTTTTTTATATCATTTGCATGTAGAAAAATAAAAATAAAAAAGTCCACTTACCCTGTAGCCATAATACTAGTTCAATTGCCACAGATGTCTCAGAAGATTCTGTCACAATTGCAGGACCTATTAATGAAATGAAGAATTTTATTAAAATAAACATTTGGAAAATTTACTTCTCTAAGGAAGTTTGACTTTAATGTTTCTCCAGAAAGTCCTAGTACTTTACCTTGGCCTATTTATACACCTTGGATATTTTATCTGTTTAATCTTTTTCTTGAATTGAGTGATTTAACTTTAAAATAAAAAATAATGGTGATTCCCTGAAAGAAAGTGATATATGTTTTGTTGTAGGAACCATTAAGTAATAATAACAAGGTCACAATATTTTCTACTGGTCTCTTATTTATTATGCTACTGTATATGTATTGGGTTTGTACCACTTCTAGTAAATGGGATGAACTGTACCTGCTCTGGCATTTCCTGTAGATAGACATTTTAAGTATAAAGTGCAGAGGCAAAGTTGGGAAGAGAGACAGATTTATGACCTGCATATCAAATTACCTTAAGTGCAGCTTTGTTACTATAGAATACCAAGTTAGACTCTATCTACAGTATCTGGAGTAGCATCAAATACACTTTCCCATTAACAAAAGTGGCTACATATAAGAAGGAGAAGCCATTAAATTTGCTGTCTGTCATTTCTGAAAGAGAAAACCACTTACATATTTTGTGGTTAATCAATAAATGTAAATCATTTGTAAACTTGATGTACAAAAAGACAAAACAATGTATATCTTAGCTTAGCTTATCTTATCTTTTGGCTCTGCACTGATTCACTGATATGACTCTATTCAGGTACAGAGTTCGTGCAAAACCAACAAAACAGCATTTAATATTGATGGAATATTTAATCTATTTTTATAATTTTAGCTAACATTGTTCATAACTGTAAAAACAAACAAACAAACAAACAAACAAAAAACAATAGACCCTCTGCCTGTAACATTGATGTTTGGCAGTTTGTAAAGTTTAGCAGAATTCAACAGTCAAGATTTTTTGTAAAATTCTAGTCCAGCTTGCTGAGTCATTCCTCTGTTCTTAAGACTTATTAATATTTTTTACTCTTTCTCTCATTAGGACTGATTATTTTAGAAAGTCAAGTACCTTAATCATGTTTACTTATTTGATTAAAACAAAATGAACCAAAATGTAAATAAGTTAATTTCTGATTTCTCTTTTGAAACCTGCATCATACAAACATCTTACCTACAATAAAGTCTTAAATACATAATTACAAGTGTAAATGTATTTAGTTTACTGTACCTGCGTTAGAAATGTAGAAATGTCCTTCGGGAGCAAGGTGGAGACTAGTGATACATCCCTCTGTTGTGGCTTTATTAACTGCAAGAATTTGATGGTCACCTGATGAGGGAGTCAACGTTTAGTGTTAAAATCCAGCCAATGAGCTTCACAGAGTAAGCTGTAACTAGGCAAAGAAACACATGAAAGGTTATGGAACTCTTTCATTTCACACACTTTCCCTTTCAATTCTCTGCATAGTCCTAGTCCTAATATGCTGAAGAATGGTGTTGAATTTATTCTGTGTTAATTCTTGAAAATTAAAATTATTGAATGTAAAATATCTTGAATATAATCAAATGTATGTAGAATTTCCAGTTACAGGATTACAACAACCCAAATATAAGATTACTACAGAACAGTACTGCTGAATCACTGTAACATCATTGCATAAGTCATTAATTATGTAAAAACAAATTCCTGCACCATCTGAAGAGTTGGAATCCTGCCAGCTGCAGTGCAGAGTCCGGTATCAGTCCACACCCAGCAAACACAGAACGTTCCTCTAAAGTTTGTATATGGTTCCAGTTCTCTCTATTTGTTTTATTTATTAATGTGAATAGAACCTATACGGAACGTTCTCTAGTGGTTATATCTAGGTTTTATTTTCATAGCCATTAGAGTTTTTGTCACAGGATCTTAACATGAACGTTATATGTGATTTGAGCTAAAACTGCATTAATGACAAATACTTGTTAAAAATCCAACCATTCACTGCTGAACACAATTTATATGACTTTAATGTACACACATACAGTCCTACAACGAATAAAGTGCATACAGTTAACAGATTAAAAATCAGTTACGTTTTTTCCACAAGCCTGAGAAAAAATATTACATTACTATTATTAGGCAGTAGAGGGCGCTCAAGCACAATTTTGTTAGTGTTTACTTACCTTTTTTCTAGAAGGCCCCAGCAGAAGCACTCATTTCAGGCCTTGAAGCATTTTAAAGTCAGCTGTTGAGATAATCAAGGTCTTTTAAATTCCAAATTGTAAAGTGCTGGAACAATTACAGCCCGTCTGAAAACCTGTGCTGATCAGCTGGCCTCCATCTTCACACGTATCTTCAACAGATCACTGGAGCTGTGTGAAGTCCCCTCATGCTTCAAAAGCTCCACCATCATTCCCATCCAAAATTACCGGACTAAATGACTACAGACCTGTGGCTCTAACTTCAGACCTGTGGCTCTAATCATATGAAAGACTGGTTTTGGCTTATCTGAAGGACATCACTGGACCCTTACTGGACTCTCTGCAGTTTGCCTACAGAGCAAACAGGTCTGTGAATGATGCAGTCAATATGGGACTGCATTATGTTTTGCAGCATCTGGACAGAAAATGGACTTATGCGAGGATCGTGTTTGTGGACTTCAGCTCTGCTTTTTACACCATCATCCCATCACTCCTCCAGCCCAAATTAACCCAGCTCTCTATGCCCTCCTCTGTCTGTCAGTGGATCACCAGCTTTCTGACAGACAGGCAGCAGCTAGTGCTACTGGGAAAACTAAAATCCAGCATCTGCACCATTAGCACTGGCACTCCTCAGGGTTGTGTCCTCTCCCCACTGCTTTTCTCCCTGTACACAAAAGACTGCACCCCTAATGACCCCTCTGTCAAGCTCCTGAAGTTTGCAGACGACACCACACTCATCCAGGACGGTGACGAGTCTGCTTACAGACTGGAGGTTGAACGGCTGGCTGTCTGATGCAGTCTTAACAACCTGGAGCTGAACATGCTCAAGACAGTGGAGATGATCATGGACTTCTGGAGAAACCCCTCTGCTCTCCCCCCAATCAACATCATGGACAGCATTGTTACAGCAGTGGAGTCATTCAGATTCCTGGGAACCACAATCTCCCAGGACATTCCCAAGTGGGACATTCACATTGACTCCATTGTGAAAAAGGCTTAGCAGAGGTTGTACTTCCTTCGCCACCTGAGGAAGTTCAACCTGCCACAGGATCTGCTGAAACAGTTCTACACTGCAATCATCAAATCCATCCTCTGCACCTCAGTGACTGTTTGGTTCAGCTCAGCTACCAAATCCGACACTCACTCTTCGAACTGTTGCCATCTGGTCGACGCTACAGAGCCCTGAGCACCAGAATGACCAGACACAGGAACAGTTTCTTCCCTCAGGCAATCCATCTGATGAACACTTGACATACACAGAACACACAACACTATTCTTACATTATTTACTTAACACACATACTTACTTATTTATATTTCAATTTGCACATTTATATTGCACCTCCCTCCAAGCACACACAGACCCAAGCGGTTCTCCAACAACTGATTTATTTGAAGACTGGTCTCCAAATCCACCGTGAAAACTAAACAATATTAACAACAAAATAATCACATTAACTTAACAAAAAGTGAAATCAAATGCAAAGTGCCATTTTACAGACATATAATACAGAAAATAAAGCAAATACCTCGTTGGCTGCATGCTATGAGAAAGAGAAATAGTCTTTACTTCTTCCTTATGACCATTCAAGTCCTTTTTGCCTGGAACACACTTTCATCGGAGCATACAAAATGTCCGTCCTTGCCGCTAGCCCTTAATGACTAGAAGTCTTACATCAATTAAGCATTTAAGCACACTTGAAACGAGGTTTTTTTGGGATTATTCACTTTTCTATCATGGACTGAGAGAGGCCTAGCTGAGGACTACCAAGGGACGGTCAGATGGGTGGTGACCAGTTGGTGTTTGTGTTTTCTGTCCTGATGTATGCATTTGTATTTAATCCAGGTGTGTGTAATCTCGTTGTGTTCTTTTTTGGCCTATTAACCCAAGTTTTTCTATTTTAACACAGTATTTGAGTGCCTGGATTTTAGTGTAACTGAAGGTCCAAAGATTCCCTGAGACCGACTTGTTACAAAAGTAACAGTTAAACATTATTTCAGTCCTTAGCTCTGTTTAGGTTTTATTTAAGTTTGTGCTGGTTTATGTAGCACCATGGTCCTGGAGAACATTTGTTTCATTTCACCATATACTACATGGGCTATCTATAACTGAAATGACATTTAAAGCTTCTTTACTTGACTCTCGTCTTGATCACAATAGAGCAATGCTATCAGATTTGAAACACAATGCTGGTTTCGACCATGTTTTCATGAAACTCTGAGCTTAAAGGAAACCTGCATTTCCCTACTTTTTGTTTTACTTTGAAATAATTGACTTTTTAGCTAGCATCCATGTGCATTCAACTCATAAATAAGATCTTTCTGACATGACTTAAACACACTATTAGTGCTTGTCTGATGTGCTGCAGAGCTACATTACTATAAAATGTAGAGAATTCTCAGTAACACTCAGCTGTAATAAAGGATTGATTAATGAGGCCCAGTGTGATGAGTAAGTAGTGAGAATGCTGTACATTATGTAATATAAATTATAAGCCCGTGTGTCATGACTCGAGTTAATCACTATTAAACCAATTACAGACAGATGGTGTAAACTTCTGCTCTTCCATAAGAAGAGTTTTTCCTGCTGCTGTTCAGCTCATGGAGAACCTACTAACTGGACAGTGAGTTGTGCTTGATTTAAGGCATTGTACCTGTTGATGTCTGCATCATATGAAGGGTTTTCTCCTGCATCACAGGCAGCGGTGGGGGAGACAGTACTGACAGGAGAGGAAGAGCAGGAGTCATCATCGTCACTGAAGAGAAAGAAAACACCAGTGAACATGAGAGAAAGTTTAAAAAGAAATGACACTATTTACACTTCTAATCCACAAGCTGGTACATTGTTCTGTGTCTAAATATGTGTAAGGGCTTCCCTTCTAAACAAAAAGAATATATGTGGAGGGCAAGGATTATGTCATTTTTACTCAAATTGTAAACAAAATACAACCCCACCCTCTAGTCCTTCCTCCATTTGTACTTAAATTGTAAACAAATTGTAAACAAAATAGAACCCCACCCTCTAGTCCTTCCTCCATTTGTACTTAAATTGTAAACAAATTGTAAACAAAATACAACGCCACCCTCTAGTCCTTCCTCCATTTGTACTCAAATTGTAAACAAAGTATAAACAAAATAGAACCCCACCCTCTAGTCCTTCCTCCATGGTATTAAAACACCTGAAAGCTGGTTTAATAGTATAGTGGCAATATACTGTAACTGACAGATATGCCTCGTCCTGATTAGCTGGTCCACAATTTATTTTGTTTCCTCTAAGGAGAACACATGGCACCACGAAGACCAGTGTTTCTCTTATCGTCAGATATTTGAATAAATGTGCTAATATATGTACAGAAGCTGATCCTTTGGTCAGGTTACTATCTTACTGCTTACTGAAGATAAATAAGTCAACAAATCACAGCAAATATTACAATAAATCTTCTGCGATCTAGAAAACCAAACTGAATTTGTGAAGCTGTGTGGGCTCCTGATTTTAAGACCGTCTAGTGTACTTCATAGAAAAGTTTAAAGCAGTAGAGTTACAAGCCTCTGACCTGCATACACTTGGTACAGTGAATGACAGATCCTCAGAGACATGAGCAGTCTGACTTTCAGTTACAGATGCAGCAGGAAGGGTGGAGACGGGTGTGTTCTGAGAACCAGCATCATCCTCAGGGGGAACGGAAGACTCTGGATCAGCCTCGGGTATCTCTGTCTCTGCTGGGGCCTCGTTCACCTGAAACTCCTGAAGAAGATTAAGAGAAGATTGAATGACGTAGTAAAACTGAGATATGAAACGTTATATTCAAAAGAAAATACTGAGGCTTTCAGTTTGGAGCAAAGTACAGGACTACCTTATGGATATTGTCTTGCAGTGTGGTTTCCTGAGTCTGTGGCTCATTTGGTGTATCTGTCTGTGTCTGGTGTTCTACTGTGTGAACTGCAGGAGGATCCTGAGGCAGATCCTGTTAAACAACCACAGGACAACATTACCACAACATGGCTATGATCATCCCATCATCCGATCCATCCATCCATCTATAGTTCTTCTAAAATCCATGTAAGCATCAATGGTAATTTCCATGGCAAGATCACAATCAGCAAAACAGGACATTCAATAAAACCTTATAGTATTTTGTACAATCTTTCAACATCAACATATAAATGGTATGCAATGTCCGTCAGTCTAATATGTGATAAAAATCCTAACAGACTCATATTGTTAGAAACACAACATTCCAGTAAGATGCTTATTCCCTATCTCAGATTCCCTTATCCAGAGGGACAAACAGAAATGCTTTGGAGTCTCAATCAACAATCTTTGTACCCTGAGCGACAGAGGGAACAGTCCACTATGATGGATGATGCTTGAGGATTGGATGGAGGGATGATGGTGCAGTCTGGGGTGTGAGAAGTGTTTTAATATAGGTGGGTGTTGGTCTGTTTTTGGCTTTGTAGCCAATCATCGGTGTTATAAATCTATTGCAGGCAGCTACTGGAAACCAGTACAAAGCAATGTAAGGGGGTGTGTGGGAGAACTTGGAAAGATGTACTGTATAGTAGGTCTTGAGCATTATCATACGGCCCAATGACCTGGTATCCAACAGAAAATGTGTTGTCTCAGTAAATAATCCACTTTAGCCAGAATGCTGACAATTATAGGCATGTTCTGGTTGTCTTTAAACAGTCAAGAGCTTGGAAGGAAGATTTCTAGAGCTAGAAGAAAGTACAGGCCTTGGCTGTAAAAATGTAGCTTTGTTCAGGAATATGCAAAAATCATATTGTACAGATATTGTAGAAGCTCCACCTAATATATTGTTGTGACGTTTTCTGAAATGAAAGATGCAAATTATTTCACATTAATGGATGGAGTCTCCAGTGTCAGTGCTTCTGACAGTCAGATGTAAAGCTGTAATTACGTGTATAATTAGTGTTTAATGAGAATAACATGTCTTTTGTTATGTGTAAACTAACTATAAAGCAAGTATGTCATTAACATGAGAGTGTGTGAGTGCAAAGCATCCTACACTCACATACATATCACACCACATGTGCATACACCACAGACTGCATTTGGTGCATCATACCATCATACAGATGTTATAGAGCCAATTACATAATTAATGAATAAATGCCCAGGAAAGATTAATAGTAATGGATTTTCTGCTTCTATAGAAATCATGTAAAATATGTAGTGTCAGCCACAGCTGAGGATATCTCTGGCTCAGAGACAGAAACGAAAGTCTCTTAGGACCGCATTAGTTTGCACCACCTGCTGCAAACTTGGGTGACTTTACTTACCTCCCTGTTATTGAAAGGCAATGGGAGACAAAAAGACAATGGTCTCACATGTGAAAAGGTCTTAATGTGTAAAAAGTCAGATTTCATTTAATTATCATCCACTAACAAAAATTAAAAGGCCAGATCTAGTCCTGCTCTCTTCATTTGCATATTAGGTTGTGATTGGTTTAAAGCCATCGAGTCTACTGTACAGTATGACATCACAACCTGAGATTATAAATCATGCGCCCATGTTAACTCTTTTTACGCTGATCTGCTAAAAAAGAGGAGCGGTTTTAAAAATGGAAAACTAGATACATAGCGATTTATACAATCACAATGAGTCAACAAGGAGAAAATTCAATCAAGATTTAAACAGAAGTGTATATACATTTATAGAGATACAGATATTTGCTTTTCAGATACAGATAAATGTTAAAACCAGAAGCAGAAGCCTGCAATTAAAAGTAGCCTTAAGCAGTTTCTAAAAGCTGTACATGATTAACACTACTATTTTAGGAAAAGACTGTACCTTGTCCTTCCCTCTATTCTCCTCAGACTCGTCCTGCTGATCGGGGACGTCCGATGGGGCCTGCGGCTGATTCGGCTATGAGCAGAGGCCATGATGAACAGGATTCCTGCGAACAGGCCGTAATGTTTATTTCAGCTTTAAAGCAAGAATGAAACGCAAACATCCATGTAGAATATTTCACACTCTTGTCAGCGAGAGACACAGATTTAAAACCACTAGTGAACTGCACAGCTACCAGGGTAACAGACATATTTGTCTTACATTATTACAGGTTTCACACTGAATGAGAACAACACACTGCTTCTGCACTTCAAATCAGTAAACCATCGACACGGGTAACTATAGCTCTCAGTTCCACAACACTTCACTGAAGCTTTTTTCAGTCAACAGTAATTCTTAAATATAAATGTACACATTGGCTGATGATAATGAATAGACATAAATGAACTGATGAGCACTAATCCCTAAATAATTGAACAATTTTGCTATTTTTTTTCTATATGTGGGTATTATAGGGTTAAGGCAGAAAGAGAAGGTCATACTGGGTCATTCAGCTCGACATCTAATGTGTGTAAGCTTCATCTTCAGAATTGCAGGTGGATATGGACAAAGACGGCTCTTTGAAACGCTAGGGATGGGCGATAACAGTTATTTTCTTTTTGATCAATACCAAAAACTTTCATTTTTATAGTGTGATTTTATAGTGTATTTGGATAGCCATCATTATTAATATTAAATGAACTGCAATAGATTATTCTTTTTTAGATTTATTAAAAAGTACTGAACACTATTAACTAAGAAAACATATATAAGAATATATATAATAAAAATATAACACGTCACACAAAACCTTTTTCAATAATTATCATATAATATTTCTAGATTTCTTCCCTTTATTGGTTTTTGAGATGAAACAAGTGAAGAATAACATTTTCCTCTTGAGCCTGTTTTGTCTTTGACTGATCAACTCTCTTGCTTTTTAAATAAAAATAAAATAAAATTTCTGAAATACACAACTCTTTAAAGTATTTAAATGTCAAATCAGCTGAACTTCATTTTAAACCTTACATGTAAGTTGTAATCTTCATTTGTGCATGTACTGATAGACACAGGCAGCCTGTGTAAGCCATGGAAATGATAGTTATTATTTATTTATACATGTTTGTGAAAGAACAAAAGAATGTTGACATTTTTCCCCTTTAACCTGTTTCTTTTTTGACTGATCAACTTCCCTGCTTTGGAAAATATTGTCTCAAACGGTACAGATGATGCAGTAGTTTGCTGAGAGCTGGGAAGAGCTGAGAGACACATTTCATTTATACAGTAGAATCACTGCTTCATGATGTTGTTGTTGTGCTGATAGAAACTGGGACATACTGTAGATCTTAGGACTGATATTGAGGAAGCTACTATTGGTACAGCAGCAAAGTCAGATGTGGCTAAGTGGAAATCCTGCGTTTCAGAAAGTAGTCACTTTTTCACAGCTTGTACATGATCTTTGTAACAAAATGTCAATTTTAATGTCAAGAAAGGTGCTGGCAATGATGCTGTGTATGGTTTCAACCCCACAGAATCTGCACTGACATTAATGTGCCAGTTCTGTGGCAAAAGATCTGCTTTGGCCCTGACTGGCAGCAGTTGCTCTGAGAAGCAGTGATACTAGGGGAATGAGCTTTAAAAAGAAATGTGTTTTTCTCCTGATAATTCATGCCTTGCCTTCTCAAAAGTGTCAGTGGTCAGGTGAATAACAGAGCACTCTTCATTTGTAAAGCACAGATCACTCTTCCCAAGCAGAGAGACAGCTGTGGTAACTGGATCCATGTGTTCATGTAGAATCTCCAACATGTAGAAAGCTGAATTCCACCTGGTTTCAACTGAATTAATCAGTTTATCTTCTGCCACCTTCATTTGCTTTTGTATCTATTTAAGCTTCTCTGTGGCTTTTGTACTGTGGTGGAAAAGGATACAATGCTTCTGCATTTTTCCAGCAGGTGAAAGAACACAGGAGATGCTTTTATTGCATCTTTGACCACCAAGATTAATGTGTGGGCAAAACATGGCTAATGCTTCCACTCAGCCTTATGCACTGCACAGATGTCTGTGACAACTGCAAGCACCTTTTGAGTTATGTAATATCTCACATTTGAAACAATCTGTATTGTATAAAGTATGTAAATAAATGTTACTGGATTTTTTTGTATTTAAATAACATGATCACCACTAAGTACCTGGATAATGTCCACCTCTCTAAAAGGATTCTGCTAAAGAGCTCTGCCTCAAGCCAAAAGAAACAAAAGCCCATCCAAACAGAACACACTGCACCCCAACCAAGCTCCTGGGCCTTGTTCAAAATTCTTCCTCACCACTAAACCCTACTCTCTCGGAGAACACCAGGATAATATTTCCTCTCCATTTCTCTCCAGTGGTCTTCATATCCTGTTAAAGAAACTTCCCCCAATTCCCCTTCATAATCTCATGAATAATTATGATGAGTGTTTAACTGAGTGGTAACTTATCTTCCAGGCCATTGTATATCCAAGTTGGCTTGACATTTGTGTGCACACCGATTTAATAACTGGAGACTTATTAATGGACACAGGACAGATGATTCAGGTGTGATTAATCGTTCTCCTCTTTTAATGAACCCTCCAAGCATACATACTGTACAAAGTTCCTATCTGGGTATTTCACCTAATACTACATCCCCTTTCTAAGTAAAGGATCTTCCCTTTCTGTCAGTATGGGCAACACCACCATTGGCGCACACCACTCTGTCAGCTTCTCCACTTTACAGATGACTCCTTGATGCTTTATATGATTTATCTCTTCTTAGACCTTTGGTAGGTTTTAGAGGGAGATGTATCTGGGCATTGAGAGGGAAAAGGGCTGTGCCCCAGGCTTCAGGACAATGTTGTATTCACCCTCCATTTTCCCCAGTCCCCTGAAAAGCTTTATGAAGTCCTTTTTTACACTTTCTGTAGAGTCCCGGATGATGTTGTCCACTCTGGCAACAAACTGTAGTACTATGGCAGCCATTCCACTCAGCAGTGTCATGACCTAAACGTACTATTTTTTCTTCTGATTGATCTTACTGAGAGTGGATGTGAACATGCCTTTGACTCTTAAAGTTCATAATTATCTACTTTAACAACTTTATTACAGTTACAGACATGAGTGACATATTGGTGATATGCAACATTTTTAACTGAAATTGCAGCACAGCAATTCAGCAGACAACAGCATGTAGCATTAGCAACAAGCTAAACAGCTAATGTTAGTGATGACTCTAAGGCTAATGATTGCCTTTTAAAAACAGAGATAATAACAGTGTTATAGATTTTACTGAGTACTGTGTCTGTAAATTAACTGATCTAAAGTCAATAATGCTAAAAACAATAATGTTAAAAAACAATAATGTTAAACCTAGAGAAGGGGAACTGTTCACAGTGAGCAGCCATGTTGATCTGATGTCAGTTATAAACAGGGAAGGACCTGATAGATGAGAAGTCTACCCCAAGTTGAAATTGCTGAGGAGTGTTGAAAGGGTGTTTTTATTGGTTTTCACTGGTTGTACTTCACCTTTACTTCATCTCCAACTCTAGTTGAACCGCTGTAAGTTTTGGGGACCATAAGCTTTGTTTATATTAGTTTAAAATAAGGGCAGCTCAATCTTATTCCACACATTTCAAGTGTTAGATTCAAAATTTTACAAATCATTAATAATAGTATTAGTAGTATTAGTATTAATGAATTGTATATTAGTAATGATCTGGATTATGAATAACTGTAGATTGAATGTTTATTGATAGATGTAGGTTTGTGTCAGAAAGAAGTGACTTAGACACACTGCAGTTATCAGATATTTAATGATGAAGTCAGATTAACAGATTACATGAATTATATGAATTTAAAAGAAATGGATATCTATCCATAAACAGTGCAGATTTACATGTGTATATGTTCCACTGTTTAAACTCCATCATAATGGCTTATCAACAAAGTACAATGTTAAATCTTGAACATTAGCATTACTGAATAAACACAATGCAGTTGATTAATTTAACGATAAATGCACATTTGATGTAGACATGTTCATGTTTCCTAATATGTAATGTAATATCTGTATAATATGTAATGTAATATCTGTATAATATGTCATGTAATATCTGTATAATATGTAATGTAATATCTGTATAATATGTCATGTAATATCTGTATAATATGTAATGTAATATCTGTATAATATGTAATGTAATATCTGTATAATATGTAATGTAATATCTGTATAATCTTCTTCTTTCGGCTTTTCCCTTCAGGGGTCGCCACAGCGAATCATCTCTCTCCACCTATCCCTATCTTCTGCATCCTCAACACTTGCACCCACTAGCTTCAAATCCTCATTAATTACATCCATATACCTCCTCTTTGGCCTTCCTCTTTGCCTCCTGCCTGGCAGCTCCATGTCCAACATTCTCCTAATATGGAATGTAATATCTGTATAATATGGAATGTAAGATTATGCATTAATGTGATATCTGTATATCTGTATTACATCGTGTTCTATGGCTATAGTTAGTCTCCTGAATTCTTTTATTTACCACTTAAAAAGATTTTTCACTTTAGTGAGACCTGCTCTTCCATACCCCTTTGCAGCATTAACTCTTTCCTCTGCTTCAGGCTGAATCTTCCTCATCTCTCTTAATCTCTGAGCAAGATTTTCTCTTCCAGTTTCATCAGCTCGAGGGATCAAGAAGTCAAGAGACTGAACAATGAAAGCAGAGTCTGTCTTTAAAGCAATCTCAGACAGGGTCATGATGGTGTTATAAGCTTCTTCTAACAGCTCAGCTTTTTCCTTTTCTTTCTCACTAATTTCTTCCTTCAGTTTCTCCTCTATGTTTATGTGTTTTTCTTCCTCTTTCATGTTGCCTGCAAGTTTTTCTTCGATATTTTTAAAGGCCTCTGAATCAAACTTGGTGTCTGATTCTGATTTATTGCAATCTTCATATTTCTTTTTAATTTCAGCATAAATCACTTTGGTCTTGTTGCTCTTTGTAACATATTTCTTGTTCTCTTTGACATGTTTACTGTAGTGACATTTCCGTGTACATACAGTGCAGTGGTCATTTTTCATGACATAGCACCACCAGGCATTAGGAGCAAACCAGCAGTTATATTCATGGCAGTTCTCCTTACAGACAGAGCAACTGGTCGCATATCTGTCCCACCATGAAGCATTTACAATGGGAACTTTTTCTTTGTAATACTTTGTGACTGTAAAAGTAAAGTCTTCATTGATCTTGATCTTTTCTCTGTTTTCCTCGAGAGCTTTCTGTATCTGAGTCAGTTCTTCACTTTTGCACTCTATAAACTCAATACGGTTTTGTAGATTTAAAATACAGGCTTCAAGTCGTATGGACTCTTTCATAACCCTTTCAGTCTTCATTAAGCTTTTTCTGTTCTGTTCTTTCAGTGAGGCAAAGAAATCATTGAAACTGTCCTCTGTTTGTTCCCAAGCTGTCTTGAGAGCTCTGTTATACTTTTTGCTCCTTTTCTCAGTTTGGTGATTATTAAATAAGAAATGCTCAGGTTCATTATCATCATTTTTCCTGCAGGGAATCCCTGCTTTCTGGATTGCATTAAGAGCATCGTCTGGAGGAATTCCATCTGAGTAAGTGATAAACATCACAATGTTGTTCTCTATGTCTTTACCAAATAAAGACAAAACTGCATCAAAGATGTATTGCTGTCTGTCAGAGACTCGATTATCAGATGCCTTCACTACCAGACACACTGCATCAATTTCTTTCACTCCACTATCACTGTGAAACAGTTTGTACAGATTCTCAGCAATCTGTTTGTCATATTCTGTTCCCCTGGTGTCTCCATAACCTGGAGTGTCAATGATGGTCAGACAGATTGGGTTGTACTGGGTAAACACCTCATACACAGTGACTTTAGTTGTTTGACTTTTTGACTGGTCTGACTGATTCTCTCCTCCCTCATCTGTGATCTCAAACCACACTTTATCTGTAAACTTCACCCCGAGTATATAATTAGTCATGGCATTTATCAGAGTACTTTTGCCTGTTCCAGTTTCTCCTACCATCAGTACAATTTTGTTTTGCATATTGATGTCTCTCTGTCCAAATGTCCATTTTCTCACTGAACCGTCTTCATAAAGATCACTTCTGGTTGTGAGGAGACGATATCGTGCAGGTGAACCTTCACTGATTAATTTACTCTTCTGGATAAAATCATGTACAGTTGATGATGACTCTTGGGATCTGTTAAATCCAAATAAAATAAAAAAATCTGTTTTAATGTCATGAGAATTTATTCTTAAAATGTCTTCAGTCATTTCAGAGCATATGTTTGAACAAAATGTAAAATAGTGTAAATTAATTTTTAGCCATTTTCAGCATCTGTTGTTTGTTTGTTTTGAAAGAAAAATAATTCTTCTCAAAAAGGTTTTTCATATCATTCGAATGTAAAAAAATAAAAATAAAATAGTCCACTTACCCTGTAACCATAATACTAGTTCAATTGCCACAGATGTCTCAGAAGATTCTGTCACATTATCTGTCAGATTCTGTCAGATTCTGTCAGATTCTGTCAATTCATTATATTTACAAAATGTAAATAAGTTTATTTCTGAT